>NC_090266.1:965146974-965454043 GCF_040414725.1 Anabrus simplex | reverse complement strand
AACGTTTAGCCATTCTGCAAATATCACACTCATTAGCGTTGAAGATTCTTGATGGACTAAACAAATATTTAGTCATAAGATCATTTAATTTATCAAAAATATGTCCACTTGCTCCTTGTTGAAGCCTACTGCTCGCTGCAAGCTGATAGACTCAGCCGTCCTCAAACAGAGGTCTTAATGCCTCTTCATAAAATCATAAAAAGGGTCTTTCCTGCCATCATTTTAGTTTTATTAAACCTATGTTCAGCTCTCAATTCCTCAGCAAATTGATACACAAGTTTTAAAAATTCTGTTTTGATGAGTGGCATGAGCTGACTGTCGGGGCCTTGATATGCATGTACAGGTCATTCTCTTCTTCATCTGAGAATGTTCTCTGAAAAGTCTCACTATTCGCTGTACACGCTTTTATTGGAATCTCTTTACCAGCTTCAAGAGCTTTAATTCTATCATCTAACGTGCTTTTGTGGGAAAGAGGAACGTTGACTGGCCTCTCTAATACTCATTCTATTGTCCCTGACACTATTCACTGCTAATATTTTATTGCTTTCTTCCCATTATCCTTGTATCTTCCCCATGCTTACCTAAAACAAAGGATAGTACTATCAGTAACCCGGACGGAACTGCTACCTATGTGTCCGATACCGCACGCCAGTTTCGTGTCCGATACCGCCCGAATGACTCCCTTAAGAAACAACTGGAACTGAACGAGAACGTTCGAAAAGAAACTGATTCTAAACCCACGATATTACAGAGTAAGGAATACTGCTTCTGCTAATGTACTTAAAGTTCAATGCAACTTATCCTTATTGCTGTTACTTCTTGGTAAAAATAAATCCGTGCCGGCCCAAAATCACACAAAGGACAAAAATACACCACCACTCATAAACGACCCTGCCTTTCGACTGAATAGGATGTACCCACCCTTCAAACATGCAGGCGGACCTGTGAGTAGCTAAACAGGTTCTGCCACATGCTGCTAACAAAGACATCTGTGAGTTGTCCGATACCACCCGCCGTCCGATACCTCCCGACCTTCCCCTATCCCTTCTTACTATAATTTCCAAGCTTTTAGCAAGTTACTTTACGTCGCACCGATACAGATAGGTCTTATGGGGACGATAGGACAGGAAAGGGCTAGGAATGGCAAGGAAGCGGCCTTGGCCTTAATTAAGGTACAGCCCCTGCATTTGCCTGGTGTGAAAATGGGAAACCACGGAAAACAATCTTCAGAGCTGCCGACAGTGGGGTTCGAACCCACGATCTCCCGAATACTAGATACTGGCCGCACTTATGCGACTGCAGCTATCGAGCTCGGTCCAAGCTTTTTGAGACCCTATTCCTTACTCGACTTAATGTAATTATAGACGACCACCTCACTGAGACAATTACTAAAAACTACAATGACCGTAGACACACAGGAGTCTGTTTTCAGGACATTGCGCGTGCATTCGACAAGGACTGTAGGTTTTCCTCTCTACGTACTACAATTACCGACGAGCTACCTAGCTGACAGAAAATTTCAGGCGCAAGTTGGCAAGGCTCTATCGGACCCGCGCCCTATAGAGGCTAGGGTCCCACAAGACAGTCTTATCTCACCTATGATTTTCAACCTTTTTATGTTAGACATTCCAAAACCAACGCATGCGCAATTACATTTGTACGCGGATGATAACGGCGACATCCTCTAAGCTGAAGGACAACCTCCAAGACGCGCTCTCCACTCTCGAGCCCTGGCTAGAGAAGTGGAGAGTTAAAATGAATGCAGACAAGCGTAGCGCCACGCTATTCACGAAACACACACCCTCCCCACCAACCCAGAGCCCCCGATGCTTTTCGGCCAACCCATCAGGTGGACTAAGAAAATTAAATATCTAGATAAGACAGAGGAATGACGTTCGGTGATCATATTTCTAGTATTACTGCGCAGGCAAATGTGCGCCTCTTTAAATTAGTTCTGATTTTGTTTAGAGCCGGCAATGGGCTAACCATAGAAAACCGACTCCTGCTCTATAAATCGACTATAAGACCGATACTAGAGTATGAGAGCCCTATTTGGGCTGCGCCGTTTGACCCGTGCACACTGGTGGGAAACTAACGACGACCTGCATGAACGGTACCAGCACCCCACCATTCATAGCAGGATACATACCACAGCTGAAGTTCTACGACGCACTCGCTGAGAGTGAGAATCCGCTGATCAAAAAATAGGAAATTATACCATAGGTCTTCGATGCCGAAGACCTAAGGAACTGATCCTCTAACCCCGCCCCACTAAAGGGGTACAGACCATATTCTGGTCAGCGCAATTAAACTTCACAGTTCCACACACTACCCAAACAGAAATGCAGTACTAGATAGAAATATTATGAAAAAACATTCGAGGCCCAAATTGGGTCGAAGGGCTAAAATTCCTCAATGGTACAGGGACTTCCCGGGACCGCTGAGAATTGTGTAGAGAGGAAAGAGAGCCTTCCTATATGCTTGTCAGGAACCCACCAGCTCGCTCCTCCTCCTATATTACTACCACTACTGAATGTTTTCATCACTCTGCTGAAGGGGGAGGGCGGCGACGCCTTCTAGAGGGCTAGGTGATTTGTATCGGTGAAGACAATATGCTTTACGTCGCACCGGCACATGCGGGTCTTTTGGCGACGCTGGGATAGGGAAGGGCAAGGAATTGTAAGGAAGCAGCCGTGGCCTTAATTAAGGTGCAGCCCCAGCATTTGCAGAGTGTGAAAACGGGAAACCACTGAAAACCATCTTCGCGGCTGCCGACAGCAGGATTCGAACCCACTATCTCCCGGATGCAAGCTCACAGCTGCGCGCGGGAGTTAGGGATTGGAATAACTTACCAAGGGAGATATTCAATAAATTTCCAGTTTCTTCGAAATAATTCGAGAAAACGCCAGGAAAAACGACAGATAGAGAATCTGCCAGCTGGGCGACTGCCCTAAATGCAGATAAGTAGTGATTTATACAAAATCAACATGGCCGACGCATCGGTTGAATGACTAATTGATTATTAAACACTGCCAGCTCGCTCGGTATATCGGAGAAGATGTGCGGTGGTGAGAGGGTTGGCGGCCGTGGCATATACTAGGAAGTGTCCTGGATTGCTCCTAGAAAAATTCTTACTTACATAGAAGAACTAGCTGATGTACCCGTGCTTCGCTAGTGAATTCTCAGGAAGACTGTCTTTGTGGTTTTCCCAACTGAAGTCAACATATATCATTACAATAACGTCAGTAAGAATGTAGGGATTAAAAAAACTAAACTTTCTTCAGATATCCCAGTTATTTCTGGGGTCGCTGGAGCCACCTAGGCTCATTCTGGTTTTGGCCAGGGGTTTAAGACCGGATGCCCTTCCTGGCGTCGCATGATTCTTAAGATGAAAATCGCAACCTAGAATCGACCGAGATTCGAAACTCACCCTTCCTGGTGGGAAGCCAGCAGCTAAGCCACAGAGCTAATCACGTCCCCCGAACGTAGGGATTAAAAGCAATGTTATCATATGACATACATGATCAAATGAAAAACCGCACATGCTCTCACTTTTAACGAACAGCATTACAGCGTCGAGCTAACAGTCCGAAGTTCCAGAGCTGGATTGACCAGGCCACAGACAACCATGAATACTCCTCTGCCATTATTCCGTTAAATGTGTACACTGTTCATTCCAATCAGCGCCTCAGAGTAGGCTGGAATGCTGTGATGAACCAGTGTGTTACGCACCAATAGTATCGGAAAATGTATGAACCAGAGGTAAGGAATGGCATGCCAAAGAAGAGAGAGATGTAACTCCCCAGCTACTTCCCACCAATATTCAGGCAGGGTGTTATACTCGGTACGCAGCAGTAATCACATCTATCGGAGATGAGTGGCAGCAGAAGACACAAAGCGCATCACAACAAACAATGGTCAATGAAATGTTATTGATGATCAGTTTTATGAGCTTTCTATATTGTAGGCCTTTACATTTAGTTTTGTTTCGACTCTGCGATATTAGGGTGTCTTATAAATTCATTTATAGCGTAAAGTGTAGTTTCTTATTCCCATACTTTACATATCGATTTTCATTAAATTCTGTTTACCCATTTTCTCGTGACTCGTCAAGTCAGGTAAGTCATGATATCATATAAAAACGTATAAGACATAAATCATCAGAAATTTAATACTATATAACTTTAGTTATGTAATATTTAACGGTAGAAACATTAATAACATAAATATTCGAGAGGTTACGTGAACCATTCGTATCCACGAAATTTCACTGTAACTTTCGTCCCAATTGGAAGACAATAACTGCTTTTAGTCAAATAAAGTAAAAAATCTGCGGTAAATTAAGAAATAGTACGAAATATTTTACTTGCAGGGAATAATATGGACACATACTTTACTACCGTACAACTAATATATTTTTTTCTGCTACGTCGCAGCGCTTCCGTATGTGTTGTTTTTTTTTTTTTTTTTTTTTTTTTGTCTAACACTTTCGTGGGTGATGTCCTCGCTCACTGAAGTTGTTTGAATTAATTACGTGTCGTTTTCTTCATGTTGCTCATTCGTTTTGAGCCCTAACTCATTCTTTAAGTGATATATTTATTGGTCCCGGGATCATGCTATTTCCCTTTCAACAATAAAGTGATATATTTATTGCTGTTTGAACTGCCCACCCTAGTCATATGGATAAATACACTGACTGACAGAGCAAATGCAACACCAAGGAGGAGTGGTTCGAAAGGGATGAAAGTTGGGGAAAAAACAGAGTCGGCACGGAAGAATAATTGATGTTTATTTCAAACCGATATGCAGGTTACACAATGCGCACGGCATCGACTCAGTAGGATGTAGGACCACCACGAGCGGCGATGCACGCAGAAACACGTCGAGGTACAGAGTCAATAAGAGTGCGGATGGTGTCCTGAGGGATGGTTCTCCATTCTCTGTCAACCATTTGCCACAGTTGGTCGTCCGTACGAGGCTGGGGCAGAGTTTGCAAACGGCGTCCAATGAGATCCCACACGTGTTCGATTGGTGAGAGATCCGGAGAGTACGCTGGCCACGGAAGCATCTGTACACCTCGTAGAGCCTGTTGGGAGATGCGAGCAGTGTGTGGGCGGGCATTATCCTGCTGAAACAGAGCATTGGGCAGCCCCTGAAGGTACGGGAGTGCCACCGGCCGCAGCACATGCTGCACGTAGCGGTGGGCATTTAACGTGCCTTGAATACGCACTAGAGGTGACGTGGAATCATACGCAACAGCGCCCCAAACCATGATGCCGCGTTGTCTAGCGGTAGGGCGCTCCACAGTTACTGCCGGATTTGACCTTTCTCCACGCCGACGCCACACTCGTCTGCGGTGACTATCACTGACAGAACAGAAGCGTGACTCATCGGAGAACACGACGTTCCGCCATTCCCTCATCCAAGTCGCTCTAGCCCGGCACCATGCCAGGCGTGCACGTCTATGCTGTGGAGTCAATGGTAGTCTTCTGAGCGGACGCCGGGAGTGCAGGCCTCCTTCAACCAATCGACGGGAAATTGTTCTGGTCGATATTGGAACAGCCAGGGTGTCTTGCACATGCTGAAGAATGGCGGTTGACGTGGCGTGCGGGGCTGCCACCGCTTGGCGGCGGATGCGCCGATCCTCGCGTGCTGACGTCACTCGGGCTGCGCCTGGACCCCTCGCACGTGCCACATGTCCCTGCGCCAACCATCTTCGCCACAGGCGCTGCACCGTGGACACATCCCTATGGGTATCGGCTGCGATTTGACGAAGCGACCAACCTGCCCTTCTCAGCCCGATCACCATACACCTCGTAAAGTCGTCTGTCTGCTGGAAATGCCTCCGTTGACGGCGGCCTGGCATTCTTAGCTATACACGTGTCCTGTGGCACACGACAACACGTTCTAAAATGACTGTCGGCTGAGAAATCACGGTACGAAGTGGGCCATTCTCCAACGCCGTGTCCCATTTATCGTTCGCTACGTGCGCAGCACAGCGGCGCATTTCACATCATGAGCATACCTCAGTGACGTCAGTCTACCCTGCAATTGGCATAAAGTTCTGACCACTCCTTCTTGGTGTTGCATTTGCTCTGTCAGTCAGTGTATAATGAGAATTCACAGACCATTCGTCGGTGCTAGTCCTGGACCTCAAGAAAGAAATAAAACACGGCACGAGCACCGGAATGCAACATAAGGGAGTCTTGTCTACAGCCCGTAAGCACGTAGAGAAATATCTCTAGATTTTTCTCCAGTAACGACGGTATTTCATAATTTACCGCAGATTTTACACTTTATTTGAGTAAAAGCAATTGTTATCTTCGTTTGGCGCAAGAATTACAGTGAAATTTCGTTAATACGATCCGTTCACGTAACCTATTCGAGAATTAAATTTCAGGCCTTCCCCTAAAAGACCATTTCACTCAGCGCGAATAAAATTACTTATAGCCTATATTGTAGAGACTTATTCCCCGACTTTACATACCAATTTTCATTACATTCTCTTCAGCCGTTTTCTCGTGATGCGCGTATATACAGACAGCAGCTAAGCCACTGAGCTGCCCGAATGTAGGGATTAAAATCATTGTTATCACATAAAATACACGATCAAATGAAATACCGCACATTTTGTCACTTTAACGAACAGCATTACAGTGCCGAGCTAACAGTCCAAAGTTCCAGAGCTGGAATGACCAGGCCACAGACAGCCGTGAATACTCCTCTGCCATTATTCCGTTAAATGTGTACACTGCTCATTCCAATTAGCGCCTCATGGTAGTCTGGAATGCTATGTTACGGTGGACACGACTGATACAGAAATACCATTATTTTTAAATTCTGAGCAATGTACAGACAAAACCCTTATTTTAGGCCTATATGTATATTGATTAAAATCGAGACTGTGTAATTCAGCTGAATGCGACCATGTGCTGTGTTCCTATTCGCTGGCCAAGTTTCGTATTGTCTCCAATAGAGCTCGCGTCTTGTGCAAGTACAGGGCTGTCATATTCGGTAGGAGTAAGAGAACCGCCGATTTGAAAGTTGCCAATGATTCTGTCACTAGCCGGACATAATCTATCGCGACCAATGGTCGTGTCACTCTGCGGTCCTGACCAGTTAGCCCAATTGTCTTGTCAGTCTCCGGACCTAAGCAATCCAGTCCAATGGTCTTGTCACTATCAATGCAAACTTCAGCTGAAGTCGGGGAGTTTCGTACGGGAGGCCACTTTTTCTTTTTTTCATTAGCATATCTTGGGAATCTCCGTGAACAAAAGGGGTGTCTCGCTTATCTATTCTGTACGCTAGTACATAGTACAATGGGGTAGTAAATGGGACGACCTGAATGCCCTCTAAGTTCAAAATGGAAACTTCTTAATTAGTAATGGGAAGAATCAGAAATATCCATGCATATTATCAACTAAACGACTGGCATAAAAATGTTACATCGGCTAAGCCTTCTGTCGTTTTCGTTTAGGGGGCCAATGACCTACATGTTAAACCCGTACAATAATAATAATAATAATAATAATAATAATAATAATAATAATAATAATAATAATAATTGTACCGGGAGGTACACTTCAACGCCGCGCATTCAAATTCAGCGCCTAAATGAACTCCTCTATCGAACTAATGTGGAAACTACTACAACAGGAACTTAGAACTTTACTTAGAAGATGTCACCACAGAAATATGATGTAAATTTGCTATTGTGCAGTTGCCTAAACTGACTGAATTTCTCCTTGTTCTGTTTGCCATTCATCAAGAAGATTGGACACTCTTCCGTAGATGATACTACTGAAAACTATGATCATGCAACCTGGTGCAAGGATTAAGAAGTTATAATTTAAAGAAGTTTTGTATTTCTAGGTTTTTGTAACTGAATGATGTTCATTTATTTTTGGGTTGGCAATATTTCCTTTTTCTTTCCGTCAGTTTTGAATCTAGCCAATCCATAATTTCTGTATTTAATTTTCAACCTATCACAGGCTTCTAGTTCGATTCTGAGTGTTACTTTGAATTCCACCAATAAAATTGAGAGGGTGTGGCTATTTTAATCTTGAATGATCTCGAACCTTCCCTGAGGGTTTATAAACTGCGGCTTTTCACGTCTCTTGGCCAATTCATCGTCATCTTTCTGTGTGTGTGCGTGTTAAGCAAGAGGCGGGCGGCCTCCTTCGTCGGCAGCTAGAACATCTTCAAGGTAATGGCCACATAACTTCATTCCTTCTTGCTACCTCCGCAGTTTAACCCGAGGGAAAGGTCCGACTCTTTCGTTATGTAACAAGCTTTTCTAAAATGTAACTTACTTCCGGCTAAGGTAAAACCTTCATAAAATCTTTAACTGTAAATCGGGGATAGGGAGTGAATTACCCTCTTGAGCTCCCCTTCATTTTGGTTTGAGGTGACTACGTTTTATAACTGTTTTTCATTCTGTAATGTGGTAAAGTAATTCCTATACGAGTCACCTCAGTAGTTTGGGAATAGCCCCTGTTTCATCGGCTTAGAGCCCCTTAGGTTTTCGTTAGTGTTCATATCTAGGAGTGCAAGTATACGCCTCCATTCGTTTTGTGTTCGGGCCATTAATTTAACCTGTTATTCTTATTCCACGAAGGCCCAGTAGGTTGGGTATTTAATGCCCCTGTAAAAATAAGTCAATTTGTAAATGGTGGTTTGAGAGACCCGAGATTAATGTAATGGTGCCTTGAGCGGCCAATAATTGTAAGTTGATGCTGCCTTGAGTAGGCTTGGAAAACCGAGAGCCTGTTAGCTCTTTCTCAAATTTTTTAATGTAAAGAGTGCCCCTAGAAGGCTAGAAATTGTATTTCTGGAGCAAGCGCTCCATGAATTACGGGATTTCTGCCCCTGAATAAATTTGTGCTCTTTGTAAATTTGAGCTGGGAGCTCAGAAATTGTGAAGGGAGGGGCTTGAAGCCCAGGAGTGGTATGAACGAATGTCGTATGGCTTTTAGTGCTGGAATATCCCAGGAGGGTTTCGGCTCGCCAGGTGCAGGTCTTTTTATTTGACTCCCGTAGGTGACGTGCACGTCGTGATGAGCATGAAATGATGATGAAGACTACACATACACCCATCCCCCGTGCCGTAGGAATTAACCAATAAAGGTTAAAATCCCCGACCCGGCCGGGAATCGAACCCGGGACCCTCTGAACCGAAGGCCAGTACGCTGACCGTTCAGCCAACGAGTCGGACCCCAGGAGCGGTAAAAATCACTAACATTTGAATCCTTCTGGTCTTGTTTCTAGTTTGTCATTGTACCTATCATCTTATTTTGTTCTCTCAGTGAAAAATTATTAAGTTTGAAGTTCTAAAAGAAAAATATAACCTTTTACAATTTTAATTCAATTCTTGATACTGTAGATAGACCCATTCACCCCAGCACCTTCTTTAACCTCTTTCTGCTCCACCGATATCCCCATAATAATAATAATAATGTATGTATGTATGTTGGGTATTCATCCCGAAGGCTGGTTGGATCCTCAACAGGTTCACCATTAGCTGTCATAGATGGCCTAGGTGTCACTGAAGAGGCGTACTAGGGAAATGAGGAATGAGGTAGTTTCCTGTTGCTTTCCTCACTGAGCCAGAAGTTGCTATTGCACATCAGTCTGCCAAGCCCACTGACATGCATGCACCAACCGACCCTATGAGTGACATTTTTTTTTTGCTAGGAGCTTTACGTCGCACCGACACAGATAGGTCTTATGGCGACGATGGGATAGGAAAGGCCTAGGAGTTGGAAGGAAGCGGCCGTGGCCTTAATTACGGTACAGCCCCAGCATTTGCCTGGTGTGAAAATGGGAAACCACGGAAAACCATCTTCAGGGCTGCCGATAGTGGGATTCGAACCTACTATCTCCCGGATGCAAGCTCACAGCCGCGCGCCTCTACGAGAGTGACATTTTCACACCATTCATAGCAGGGACTGGCTACATAAGGAATGGCATTACTTGCGTCACTCATACCTCAGCCACTTTCATATTGTCAAAGCCAAGTATAAGACTGAGACAGGTAAATGAAAGTAACAATTTTATTCTATACTGAGAGTCAACTTAAGACCTTAGCGGTCCCTTTGATGTTAGTCAGACTTCTGGTCGGTGAAAAGGCTTCCGCAACGCCAAATAGTTCCCTAGGTTTGTTACTTGTTCCTGAAGTCAGGAGCTTCCTTCAGTTTGGTTAGATATTCTGGTGAACTGACTTGATGAATTAAAATTTTTGCCCTGTATAAATATGGAAAATATATCACAGGTTGTATGTTATTCGGGTTCGTTACCAACTCTTATCATACGTAGATGGCTGTGAATAGTTATTGTTCTCAGTGATGTATGTAGCAAAATAATAATAATTTAATATGATATTGATATCTTATTGCACTGTGTACTTAGTAAGTTTGTTCGAGTTCATTCCACTGTTGATAAGTTCGCATAATAGGTGGGACGTTGAAGATGGATCTAAGAAAACTGTTGGCGATACTGGCTGCAACAGCGTGTTCACTGTTCAGTATTCATAATGGCTGCCAGCTGTGAGCAAGACGTGTGTGATGCCGTGACGCTTGAGTTCCCTGTGAAATATTTTAAACGTAACAAAAGTAGAGGAAAATAAAGTAGAAAATCGAAACCAAATTGTTTTAAACGTTTACAGTAGCCTACGAGATTAGAATCCACTGTGGACTGTGGAAGACGTGAAAAAGTCCGCGCAGCTGATCGGCATTTCTGTGTACAGTGTTTAAGCCGTTCGCTTGGAATGGAAAATCCAAGTCTCCAGGGAAAGAACGATGTGTCAGCTCAGCACTCGCTGTAAATAAAACAGGAAGGGCCTTAACACGGTATGGGAATAGGATCTTTGGCGTATTCGATAATAATAATAATAATAATAATAATAATAATAATAATAATAATAATAATAATAATAATGTGTACTTTACTTTATATTCGCAACCGCCCTCTACCTACAGAAATGTTGTCATGAGAGGATCATGAGTTTGTTTTTACCTTCCGAATGACGAGACTACAATATTTACAACATTCCTGGAAGCATTGTATTTTGCAATCCCACTCACCGGTGGGTTTTTCAGCTTTTTTAACTATGAGAAACTGCCACTGACAGTCGTTGCACGAGAGCGGAATCGTATACGTATGTTGTAAGTCTCCATGTGCGTCACACAAATCGCATTATGAAACAAAAATAATTCTTGCTTCTCTTGCCTCGGAATTCGTCAGTAATCTGTAGGTTTTACATGGTCAATAACGGAATAAATAGGTATGGTACGTAATCAAAGTACAGCTATGTGAAAGGCAGTGATTTCGTTTGATGCTTCACTATTTCAGAATGAAGTACTGTACTTGTCAGATGGACGCACGGCGTTAATGATAAGCTGGTTGTGGCGGAGATGGAGAACCAAGACGAGACGGGAAGGGGGAACAGGGGACGTGCTCACATGCGGAAGGATACTTTTCCTAAGCTCTTAACTTGAATTTCAGTATAGCCCATACCAGAAGACATAGTGCACTGTAAACACTACATCTTGCCAGCAAAGGCCTATAATAATAATAATAATAATAATAATAATAATAATAATAATAATAATAATAATAATAATAATCTGTTATCTTTTGTCCGGCTCCTTGGCTGAATGGTCAGTGAACTGGCCTTCGGTTTAGAAGGCTCTGGGCTCGATTCCCGATCGATCCGATGATTTTAACTGCGTGAATTAATTCCTCTGGCCCGCGGATGGGCATTTGTGTTCGTATTAATACACTTCCCTTCATCTACACACACTACACTACCAATCACCACAGAAACAATAGTGAATACTATCTGCGCACTTTTTAGTGATAGATTTTTGTACTCGTTGGAGAAGTAAGAAGAGTTCCGTTAATCCTGCCAACTGAATGGAAATGAAATCTGAATTGAATCGATAATATGATCGGTCGATATGAATTTTATAAAACTTTATTATTTTAAGCAAACAACTGTGTCACACACACAATATATAATACTATATAACATTTCCCGTTGCGAAACGTGTTCCTAGCATGAATTCTATAGTTTGGCTTTGCTGTGTAAACAACAACAGTACGAGTACTTAAAGTGTACGCCAGATGTCGCACAGCGATGATAAGCGATTTTTAGTTTGTGTTTCAAAGGTTGCCAATACGAATCTCGAAAATAACCGAAGTTGACCACTTCAGCACTAGGGTGTAAATCTATCACTAAAAAGTGCGCAGATACTACGTCCCTTCTCATAGGATTGACGTCAAGAAATTCATCCGGTCGTAAAACTGGACCAAATCCACGTCAAGTGCCGACCCCAGTAAACTGGGGAAAAGGCCAGGACGAATAAGTGGGAGTTTATGTTTTTTAAATAATATTTTCATTTCAGTGGCCTTGTGAACAGCTTCGTACGTTATATTTACTGTGGGCTTGAATTATGCTTTAAAACATAGATTACTGTGGTATTTGTTATGATATTGGTATTTTTTGTTAATTGCACTATGATAGGAGTGGAAATGTTTGTCTAGAAATCAAACGGGAAACCATGCTAAAACAATAAATTGGGATGCGAAACTGTGTTAAAGATTCATGGAAATTCGCCAAACTGACTTCATCAAGCTACCGTGGTCGATGAATAATATTATTCCTGAGTCCATTATATGAGGCTAGCTTCAAAAACAGAAAAACGAGCTATGGAAGTGAAAGCCAGTATAGCTGAACATTTTAAAGTGTCCTGCTCTTTTTTCTACTTTTATCTTACAAACATTTTATTTTTTGTTGTAACACAAGAGGATATTCATATCCTGTAGCTCACGGCATGTGCAGGCAGCCTTTGAAATAAATTATATATATATATATATATATAGCGAGAGAGAGAGAGAGAGAGAGAGAGAAAGTTGATCATTTTGACAGTTTTTCTTGTATATTATAGCTATTCTAAATGAAGTATGCATGAAGAAACGTCAACGCTCTTGAGGTACCTGAGTTACATCCAAAATCAACAATAGCAAGTAACACGTTAGAGTGAATTTTTTGTAACAAATAAGCTGGAATATATTTAAATTGAAGATGACGTGGATTCCATCGTCAATTTATGAAAATTGCTTCCAAATTAGGTATAAAGATTAACTCCGGAAATCAAAATTCTTACGTGAAGATTCGCCTGAACTTTAACATAAACTCCAAACAAGAAAAAGTCGTTAGATGGAAAAATCACAATACAATTATGGTGAAAAATGTTAATTTCGCTGAACAATCCAGTAAAAAGACTACGCGAGTCGAATGGTTTGACGCAGGAGAAGCAGAACAATATTTTAATATGATCCTACGTGAACTGTCCGGTTCGAGCACTGTTTTATGCATGCCGTTAACAAGTATTATTAATAAGTACTTTGTCGCCCAGTAACACAAGTTTATGGTGACTAAAACTCCCCTTTGCCTTATTATTATTTATTTATTTATTTATTTATTTATTTATTTATTTATTTATTTATTTATTTATTTATTTATTACTTACGTGTAGGTGCATCGAAAATCCAGCCTCGAACTCTATTCCTAACAAACACATGAAAACTACAGTATATTCATTTCACTTGTCTCCATTCTACTGCACTGCACTGCACAGTCTGAAGTTCTGAACACAACTAGCGCAGAGAGAAAAAAAAGTTGAAGAGGGCGTTAGTGGCTAAATCTTCGACCAGTGAATGGTAGCACGAAAGCATTTCACTTGAAAGAGAACTGATTTTCTGCACAAGAAGTGTTTTCCCATAACATAACCTATGTACTCGTACATTTAAAGTTTATATTCAAAAACTGCAATAATATTATAATGCATACTCTCGAGCAAATTATCGCAAATCTGATTCTTATAAACATTTCAAACTAACAAATCAAATTAATACAGGCCTAAATGTTCTCTCTCTATACACTTATTTATATTCGCAGTTTTATCTTCACGTTCCCTCAAATAATATCCATTTTGTAAAAAAAGTTCAGCTAGGGCGAGACTCGAACTCGCCTCACCGGTGTTCGTAGACAAATACCGCGAACACTCGCCCACTGCTTCACTGGGCTGGGCTGCAACTATCCAAGTATATATGCGTCATATTGTAATAGGGGGAATCGTCAATTTTTTCGGAAATTCAGTTGTAGACATGACATGTTTTAGTAAAAAGTGTTCGCCTTTTAGTGGTCTATCATGCCAACTTGGTCCGAAGCGGATTCTGCGTCTAGACATTTGTCGTCAATTTTTTTTTTGGAAACGAAAGCCTATTTACCTAAAACCCTTATATATCCGGGAGATAGTGGGTTCGAACCCCACTGTCGGCAGCCCTGAAGATGGTTTTCCGTGGCTTCCCACTTTCACACCAGGCAAATGCTGGGGCTGTATCTTAATTAAGGCCACGGCCGCTTCCTTCCCATTCCTACGCCTTTCCTATGCTATCGTCGCAGTAAGACCTATCTGTGGCGGTGCGACGTAAAACAAATAGAAAAAAACTTGTACACAAGTTACTGTTGAAGTTCGCTAAACAGGTACATTGAAGCTCATTGAAATTGGTTTTACGCAGGGTATGGCCCTCTCCTTGCCAGATCTCTCCTATTACATACTAGCAAGATACCCGTGCTTCGCTACGGTATTATACTGAAATTTATAATTGAATGCTTAACGTTTTATATATCATCCGCCGTTATTCGCGATCTGACTCGTTTTCTGAGAGATTACGGCAACGTTCCTCCCATTTTTCAATCTTTTTTCCAGCAATCGATTTCGTTTCCCGGGCTAGGTCCAGCTATTCCACCTGGTCAGTTGGGACCCTAAATCTTAGCCATGTTTTCCTATAAGCATTTTTAATGTGGATCAAATCCTTGATGAGATCCGGCGTGGTGTCGTCTTGGGTGCCTTGGCGGTACTGAACCGGCGGCCGGACTGCAATCGTAGTCATTACCCGTCCAGGACCCGTTTCCAGCACGGTCCGCACATTTTGACGACGGTCCAGAACATTATTATTATTATTATTATTATTATTATTATTATTATTATTATTATTATTATTATTATTATGGTGGGTGAAATTAGTTGAATTTAGGTATTATTATTATTATTATTATTATTATTATTATTATTATTATTATTATTATTATTATTATTATTATTATTATTATTATTATTATTATTATTATTATTGATGTTCTGGACCCCACAGCAAGATGCAAGACCTCTACTTGGCGGTAAATTACATCTGCTGCCATTGTCATAGATGAGAGTATGACCAGCACCATTGTCGCCCGTAGGCAAGTGCGCAGGACTTCTGGCGATAGGAATGACATACTTGAGTGTATTATTGACCTTATAATAGAAGTGAACAATTGCACGGTCAATCTAATACCTATCGTTTATTTCAAATGTGTTTAAATTTTTATTTATATGCCAAAAGTATCTACTGTAATCTAAGAAGGTTCTCCAAAGGAAAATATGGCTCTTGAAAACGAACCCAGGAAAGATTTAAAATGATCGGTTTATGATCAGAATAAGTACATTGAAAATCCACAGGCTGTTTCCATTCATTCAACCGGGTCAGGAATGGAATGAATAAGCCCCAAGCTAGCGGTGTGGGTAGGAATTGTGCCGGCTGCCGAAGCCTGTCGCACTCCTCTGGGGCAATGATTAATGAATGACAAATGAAATGAAATGATATTGGAGAGTGTTGCTGGAATGAATGATGACGGAGAAAACCGGAGTACCCGGAGAAATACCTGTCCCGCCTCCGCTTTGTCCAGCACAAATCTCACATGGAGTGACCGGGATTTGAACCACGAAACCCAGCGGTGAGTGGCCAGCGCGCTGCTGCCTGAGAGACGGAGGCTCCTTATAAGTACATTAGGAACAGTAAAATCAATTGGTCTCACCTCCCTTTTCACCCCACCGCGGTTAAGTTGATTTACCCCCCCCCCCCCAAAAAAAAATTACATGTTTCTTTATTTATAAAGTAGATCCCAAATATCGATCTTCAGGTCTGTAACATCTTCAGTTTCTGAGATATAAGGATCCATATTAAAGGCATTCAACCATTTTTCACCCCTTTTCACCCCTCCTATTGGGATTTTCCGAAAACAAAAAAATACGTGTTTCTTCATCTTGAAATTAGATTATATAAGTACCAATTTTTACATCTGTAAAGTTTGATAGTTTTTGCGATATAGATACACTCATTTTAAAAATTCACCCCCCCCCCCTTTCAACCCTCCACTATTTGGATTTTCCAAAAACAAAAAAGTACATGTTTCTTTATTTTTAAAGGAGATCCCAAATACCTTTTTTCAGGTCTGTAACATCTTCAGTTTCTGAGATATAAGGATCCATATTAAAGGCATTCAACCATTTTTCACCCCTTTTCACCCCTCCTATTGGGATTTTCCGAAAACAAAAAAATACGTGTTTCTTCATCTTGAAATTAGATTATATAAGTACCAATTTTTACATCTGTAAAGTTTGATAGTTTTGCGATATAGATACACTCATTTTAAAAATTCACCCCCCCCCCCTTTCAACCCTCCACTATTTGTATTTTCCAAAAACAAAAAACTACATGTGTCTTTATTTTTAAAGGAGATCCCAAATACCTTTTTTCAGGTCTGAGATGTAAGTATCCTCATTAAAGGCATTCAACCCACTTTTCACTCCTTTTCACCCGTCCTATTGGGATTTTCCGAAAACAAAAAATACGTGTTTCTTTATGTTGAAAGGAGATTCTAAATACCAATGTCTACGTCTGTAAAATTTTACAGTTTCGAGATATAGATACACTCATTTTAAAAATTCACCCCCCATTATTTGGATTTTCCAAAAACAAAAATTATGTGTTCCTTTATTTTTATAGGAGGTTCAAAGTTTAAATATTCATGACTGTAACATCTTCACTTTCTGAGATTTAAGTATCCTCATTAAAGGCATTCAACCCCTGTTTCACCCCTCCTATTGGGATTTACCGAAAAAAATACATGTTTCTTTGTTTTTAAAGGAGATTCTAAATACCAATTTTTACATCTGTAAACGTTTAAAGTTTTAAGATGTAGATACACTAATTTTAAAAATTCACCCAACTTTTCACCCCCCATTATTTGAATTTTGCAAAAACGAAAAAATACCTGTTTCTTTATTTTTAAAGTAGATCCCAAATATCAATTTTCAGGTCTGTAATATCTTCAGATTCTGAAATATAAGTAGCCTCATTAAAGGCATTCAACACATTTTCACCCTTTTCCACTCTTCCTATTGGGATTTTCCGAAAACAAAAAAATGCGTGTTTCTTTATTTTTAAAGGAGATTCTAATTACCAATTTTTTACATCTATAAACTTTAAAAGTTTTGAGATATAGATACACTCATTTTAAAAATTCACCCCTTTTCACCCCCCCTCCCATTAATTGGATTTTCCAAAAAAAAGTACGTGTTTCTTTATTTTTAAAGGACATTCCAAACACCAATTTTCAGGTCTGTAATATCTTCAGTTTCTGAGATATAAGTGTCCTAATTTAAGGCATTCAACCATTTCTTCACCCCTTTTCACCAATCCTATTGGGATTTTTCCAAAAAGAGAAAAGTACGTGTTTCTTTATTTTTAATGAAGATTCTAAATACCAATGTTTACATCTGTAAACTTTCAAATTTTTGAGATATAGATACGCTCATTTTAAAAATTTACCCCCCTTTTCACCCTTCCATTAATTGGATTTTCCAGAAACAAAAAATATGTGTTTCTTAATTTTTAAAAGAGATCAAACGTACCAATTTTCTGGTCTGTAATATATTCAGTTTCTGAGATATAAGTACCGGTATCCTGATTAAAGGCATTCAACCCCTTTTTCACCCCTCCTATTGGGATATTCTGAAAACATAAAAATACGTGTTTCCTTATTTTTAAAGAAGATTCTAAATACCAATTTTTACATCTGTAAACTTTTAAAGTTTTGAGATATAGATACACTTATTTTAAAAATCCACCCCCCCCCCTTTTCACCCCCTTAGCGACGTAATAACCAAAAATCCTCCCTTAGCGAGCACCTACATCTTAATATGAATGTATCCCCAAAATTTCATTTCTTTATGTCCAGTAGTTTTGGCTCGGCGATGATGAATCAGTCAGTAAGTCAGGACAAGTTATTTTATATACACTGACTGACAGAGCAAATGCAACACCAAGAAGGAGTGGTCAGAACGTTATGCCAATTGCAGGGTAGACTGACGTCACTGAGGTATGCTCATGATGTGAAATGCGCCGCTGTGCTGCGCACGTAGCGAACGATAAATGGGACACGGCGTTGGCGAATGGCCCACTTCGTACCGTGATTTCTCAGCCGACAGTCATTGTAGAACGTGTTGTCGTGTGCCACAGGACACGTGTATAGCTAAGAATGCCAGGCCGCCGTCAACGGAGGCATTTCCAGCAGACAGACGACTTTACGAGGGGTATGGTGATCGGGCTGAGAAGGGCAGGTTGGTCGCTTCGTCAAATCGCAGCCGATACCCATAGGGATGTGTCCACGGTGCAGCGCCTGTGGCGAAGATGGTTGGCGCAGGGACATGTGGCACGTGCGAGGGGTCCAGGCGCAGCCCGAGTGACGTCAGCACGCGAGGATCGGCGCATCCGCCGCCAAGCGGTGGCAGCCCCGCACGCCACGTCAACCGCCATCCTTCAGCATGTGCAAGACACCCTGGCTGTTCCAATATCGACCAGAACAATTTCCCGTCGATTGGTTGAAGGAGGCCTGCACTCCCGGCGTCCGCTCAGAAGACTACCATTGACTCCACAGCATAGACGTGCACGCCTGGCATGGTGCCGGGCTAGAGCGACTTGGATGAGGGAATGGCGGAACGTCGTGTTCTCCGATGAGTCACGCTTCTGTTCTGTCAGTGATAGTCACCGCAGACGAGTGTGGCGTCGGCGTGGAGAAAGGTCAAATACGGCAGTAACTGTGGAGCGCCCTACCGCTAGACAACGCGGCATCATGGTTTGGGGCGCTATTGCGTATGATTCCACGTCACCTCTAGTGCGTATTCAAGGCACGTTAAATGCCCACCGCTACGTGCAGCATGTGCTGCGGCCGGTGGCACTCCCGTACCTTCAGGGGCTGCCCAATGCTCTGTTTCAGCAGGATAATGCCCGCCCACACACTACTCGCATCTCCCAACAGGCTCTACGAGGTGTAGAGATGCTTCCGTGGCCAGTGTACTCTCCGGATCTCTCACCAATCGAACACGTGTGGGATCTCATTGGACGCCGTTTGCAAACTCTGCCCCAGTCTCGTACGGACGACCAACTGTGGCAAATGGTTGACAGAGAATGGAGAACCATCCCTCAGGACACCATCCGCACTCTTATTGACTCTGTACCTCGACGTGTTTCTGCGTGCATCACCGCTCGCGGTGGTCCTACATCCTACTGAGTCGATGCCGTGCGCATTGTGTAACCTGCATATCGGTTTGAAGTAAACATCAATTATTCGTCCGTGCCGTCTATGTTTTTCCCCAACTTTCATCCCTTTCGAACCACTCCTTCTTGGTGTTGCATTTGCTCTGTCAGTCAGTGTATATAGATTACATATTACCGGTACCTTTTAACTGCATCTCCTTCTTCTGTTTTATCTGTTTACCCTCCAGAGTCGGTTTTTCCCTCGGACTTGGTGAGGGATCAAACCTCTACCGCCTCAAGGTAGTGTCCTGGAGTTTCAGACTCTGGGTCGGGGGATACAACTGGGGAGGATGACTAGTACCTCGCCCAGGTGGCCTCACCTGCTGTGCTGAACAGGGCCTTGCGGGGGGGGGGAGATTGTAAGGGGCCTCCGGGGGTGGCAGCTAATCACACTAACCACAACACCACAGAGGCGGACATTGACTGCATCGGAACTTGATATTACGAACGTCGGCATAGGAGATGAGCGCATAGCAAACTGTTCCATATTTTACAAAAGACAATATTTTAAGGAGGGACCGCTTATGTCATGACAATAGACGATATAAAGTTAAGGTTAGTCGACCTTTGTGGTGTAGTGGTTAGCATGATTAGCCGAGTTCGATTCCTGACTCTGCCACGAAATTTGAACAGTCGTACGAGGGCTGGAACGGGGTCCACACAGCCTCGGGTGGTCAACTGAGAAGAGGGTGCTTCGATTCCCACTTCAGGTATCCTCGAAGTGGTTTTCCGTGGTTTTCCGTGGTTTCCCACTTCTCCTCCAGGCAAATGCCGCGATGGTAACTAACTTCAGGCCACAGCTGCTTCCTTCCCTCTTCCTTGTCTATTCCTTCCTATCTTCCCATCGCCCATAAGGCTACTGTTTAGCATAGCAGTTGAGGCCGCCTTGGCGAGGTACTGGTCCTTCTTCCCCAGTTGTATCCCCAACCCAACGTCTCACGCTCCAGACAATGCCCTTGAGGCGGTACCCTGAAGGGTAAACGGGTTAGGAAAGAATGAAATAAAGAAAGCGATAAAGAAAGAAAGAAATGTAAGGTTAATGAATAATTGAGGAGTGTCTGTTCAAAGAGTGCTATATCCACTTCCAAAAAATAAATCAGTACTTCGTCCGCACGCATCACAATAGTTAAATATTATCGAATGCCATGAATAATCCAGACCAGAATCCTTAAAAGTTATACCAAACACGATTATGGGTACGTTCCACGTACCATTTTTCTTGTTTCGTTTTGGCCTACTAGGGAGCACGGGGCTTGTCTTAAGTCTTAGCTAAGGTCTTTTGCTTCTGCTTGGTCCAGGGGGCTTTAATTTTCTGGCCGTGGGCCTGGTTCCTTCCATCCGTCCACTTAGGTCTTGTGGTCCCTGTACTCTTTTTGCTTGTGAGGGACAGTGGGAGGACTCCCTGTAGGCTTTTTTTTTTGCTTTACGTCGCACCGACATAGATTAGTCTTATGGCGACGATGGGATAGGAAAGGCCTAGGAATTGGAAGGAAGCGGCCGTGGCCTTAATTAAGGTACAGCCCCGGCATTTGCCTGGTGTGAAAATGGGAAACCACGGAAAACCATCTTCAGGGCTGCCGACAGTGGGGCTCGAACCCACGATCTCCCGATTACTGGATACTGGCCGCACTTAAACGACTGCAGCTATCGAGCTCGGTACTCCCTGTAGGATGGCCTGTCGGTACTGAGACTGGTTCTCTGTGGTCTCTAATGTGATCTGTATTCCTCTACGTCTGATTTTACTGAGGTCTTGGAAGCCTTTCCTCTACTTGCCACTGTGAGGATTCTGTTGGTGAGACTGCAGGGTTTCAGGCGGCTCATGTGCCCGTAGAAAGTCAGTAGCCTTCTCCTCGTACATGTGACGATGTCTTCCTGATGTTCGTATAGCTCGTTGTGTTGCCTGATCCTGTAGGTGCCATCCTCTCTTATGGGTCCTAGTATCCTCCTCAAGAACTTCCTCTCCTTAAGTTCTAGATTCCTGAGTGGGCCCTTTCGATCCATCAACAGGCACTCAGAGGCGTAGAATACAGAGGGCCTTACTACAGAGTTGTAGTGCTTCAGGTTTAGGTTCTTGGAGAGGTACTTGGAGGTGTAGATGCCTTTACAGGAATGATAGGCCCTCTCTAACTTGGTGCACATATTGTCTATGGCCAAAGCTTCGCTCTCGCTTGTTGCTGAGATCCATTCTCCTAAGTACTTGTCTGCAGGAACTTTACTTACGGTGTTGTTTCCTAGCGGGATTGTAGAAGGAGCCTGCTTTATATTAGTAATAAACTCCGTCTTCTGTATATTGACCTTCAAGCCGGTTTTTGCTGCAATACTGTAGAAGCTTTGTAGTTGGTGAGTAGCCTCTTCCATGCTGTTGGCCAGTGGGGTGAGAACATCAGCAAAGACTAGACAGGGTACATTGAGGTTGTCCTTCTTGTACCCAAGCTTCAGTCCTGCTTCTGATGGCAATGTGGCAGTCCATTCCCTGATAATCTAGTACACAGTTGAAGAGGATGCAACGGAAACCATCTCCCTGTCTGACTCCTGTCTGGATGAGAAAGCTCTCAGAGAGCTCACCCCTGAACTTGACTTTGGAGGTGGTGTTCGTCAAGGTAGTTTGGACCAGCCTAGTGGTCTTCTCATCTAGGCCTAGTTACCGCAGGGTAGAGAAGTGAGTCTGTCGATCTACTGAATCGTATGCGTTTTGGAAATCCACCATAATGGCTACCAAGGAGTGTCACCCTCGGCTCCTATATGTGAGGATGGTCTTGAGGTTTTGTATCTGCTCTGTGCAAGACATACTGACGCGGAAACCAGCCTGGTATTCACCTAGTTGGGAGTCTAGCTGTTCGGTTACTCAAGTTATCAGGGCTGTAGAGAAGATCTTGTAGGTTACAAGCAACAGGGAGATGCCTCTGAAGTTGTTTAGGTCAGTCTTACCTCCCTACTTGTGTAGTCTATGAATCACGGCTGAGGTCCATGCCTCTGGCAAAACCTCTGTTCTCCATATGTCTTGGATGATTTGGGTGACACTCTACAGGGATTGTTCATCTACATGCTTCCATACCCCTGCAACTATGCCATCTTCACCGGAGGCCTTGTTGTTCTATAGGCCTTTGGTTATCTCCTCTATTTCATCCTTTTTGGGTTCCTAGTCCTGGTTCCTGACTGTGGGCTCGGTGAAGGTCAGTCTCTCTTTATATTCTTCTGCATTGAGGAGTTTCTGGAAGTATTTTGCAAAAGTGTTGGTGCAATATCTGTTGATCATTTGGAGTTTCCCATCTGGCCCTCGGAGATGTAGGGTTGGGCCGTGTATAAGGTAGACTGTTTCTTGAGTCCCTTGTAGAGATCTCTTGCATTGTTTCTCTTGAAGACTTTTTATGCCTGTTGTATTTAGACCTGTTGTACATCCTCTTAGTTTTACGTATGATGCTCGCTGTTGTTTTTCTTTGCGCAATGAAAGCCTGATGGTTGGGTTCATCCTTGCGCTGGCTCCACATGATCCAGGCTCTGCGCCTTTCCTCTACAACCTGATCGCACTCTGTGGTCCACCAGGGGTGCTTGCCTTTGCTGGATGAAGCAGGGATGGGTTCTTGAGCGGCATCCAGTAGAGCCTTTTGTAAAGTAGGCCACCCTTGTTTCTGTGCAATCTTCTCAGGGGTGGCCGTGAAGTCACAATCCTCATCGCTCAGCCGTTGAGTGTTGAACCTAGGTATCTTCGAGACCTTTGGAGTTTTTGGTGCTCTCCTGAAGGGTTGTAGGTTGCTTTACGAGGGAGAGATAGTGGTCAGTGTCGAGGTTGGCTCCTCTAAAGACCTTGACGTTCTGTATTTCCCTGTGGCATCTCCTGTCAGTAGTAACATGGTCTAACTGAAATTTACCCAGCATGTGATTTTACTCTTCCAGGTCATGGCCTTCTTAGGCAATCGCTTGAACACGGTTGATTTTAAGAGCAGGTTGTATTTGTCACAAAAGTCTATGAGTCGCTCTCCATTTTTGTTGGTCCTTTTGTGGACTGGGTAACTGCCTACTATCTTGCGGTATTTCTTCTCCTTACTGACTTGTGTGATGAAGTAGCCCATGAGTATGGTGGTGTGGTGGTTTGGGATCTTGTCTAAGTTCTCTTCAAGGGTGTTCCAGTAGTACTCTACTGATTCCAGATCATTCCTCTTGGTGTCGTTTGTGGGTCATGGAAGATAACTATGGTGTACGCTCTGTTGTGGGACCTGAAGGATAGTGAGGAGATTCTGCCATTGGTCGAGATGAATTCTAATACGGTCTACCACTCTGTGGTGTACAGCAAAGCCAGTAGCCAGGTGTGGAACTGTCTTCATCACCCTCTTACCCGGTTTCCCTTCATACATTTGGTATCCTTGCGTTTCCATTGCATCTTCATCTGATAACTGACACACCATTGATGTGTTTGAATTTACCTACCTTTAACAAGGAGTTTATGTTCACTGTAGCTAGGTAAGTAATGTTCCTTTTCATTTTCTGTTGCTGTTTATGTGAGGGCAGTAGTGTTGGAATACATGAAGGTGCAGGCTCCCCAGAATCCGATGACCTGCTTGCCGCATCATGACAGGGGGTGGATTGGTTACCACCTGGGGTAATATTTCTGTTGATATTTCTCTTCATGTTGAGTCCAACGAGTATATATGTAGGGTCACCCTAGTGGGTGACGGTTGTTAGCCCTCACCTATATTTTATCAGCCGCCACTGACATGTGGAACCGTTGTGCCCTCTGCCCATTATAACGATGGACGGTAGATTGCCTCCTTCGCCAGTTCCACCGTACCAAAGTCCATCTTCTCTGCCTTTGCTGCCGTTGAGGTCTTTTTAATGAATTTATGAGGCATTTCCTCCACAAAAGCTTCACTAAGTCTCCCATGAGAGAACTCCTCAACCCGAAGCCGTTGGTTCTCTCATGGGTTGTCAGGTTTCGTATTGGCCGCCCAATCCTCGGCCAGAGAGTGGCAGGTAGTATTGTCTACAGTCACATTCGGTAGCAGAAAACTTCTGACCTGCCGGAAACACGTGCGATTTATTTTACGTTTCTTGCGCTTTTCCCACAAATTTCTTATGGTGGAAATAGCGCCATTGTATTTTCTAAAGCCTGGCTGAGTGGCTCAGACGGTTGAAGCGCTGGCCTTCTGGCCCCAACTTGGCAGGTTCGATTCTGGCTCAGTCCTGTGGTATTTGAAAGTGCTTAAATACGTCAGCCTCGTGTCGGTAGATCTACTAGCACGTAAAGGAACTCCTGCGGGACTAAATTCCGGCACTCGACGTCTCCAAAAACCATATAAGTAGTTAGTGGGACGTTATTAATTTCTGAAGAATAGCCAATGTGACCCCGGGAGCGGAAATGTGATTTTGGAATCAGACAATATCTCTGCTTCCTACGAACAGAACAATAAGTAAACTTTTCCGAGAGTTATAGAATTTGTACGGCATGAAACATAACATTTTTGACCTTATTTGTATTTATATTCACTGTAAATTCTCTGAATGAGGGAAGAAAAGCTGAGATAGGAATAAACTCGATGGATGAAGCTGTACGCATAAACTGGCGTCAGTGGTGCAGTCATGTGAGGTGAATGGTGGAGGATAGGTTGCCTAGGAGAATAATGGACTCTGTTATGAATGGTTTTGAGACAAACACCCAGTCCCCGACCACGCAGTGGTGTAGCCGCCCATGTTAATATGTTACGGCTATGGAACAGATTCGGGAGACAAGTGGGTTTGAATCCCATCGTCGCCTGTCCTGAGAATGGTTTTCTCTGATTTTCCATTTTCACTTCCAGTCAAATGCCGGGACAGTTCCTATTCAAAGTCATATCCAATTCCTTCCCTCTCCTTACCGAATTTCATTCGCCAACTTTTTTTTTCATCTTCGTTAGTTCCTCAACCTCAACTGAGAAAGGGGATATGAAATTGAAAGCATGCCATATAATTTCATCTCACCCCGTCCTCGACCCCGTATGAGAAAACGGGACTAAGGGGTAGTCATACAAACACATTACAAACCCAGTCCCCGACTCAAGGGAATTAACCAAACGCGGTTAAAATCCTTAACCGGTCCGGGTACCGAGCCCTGGATCTTCTGAATCGAAGGCGTCGACGTTGATCATTCAGCCAAGCAGTCAGACACTGACACAGGTAGACGAAAGTAGCATATGTGTTCCAGCCCGTACCATAAGATATACCTCAGCAGAGATCGATGTGGGCCTTAATCAGTAATGGAAAGGAGTGTGATAGCCAAGTTATACCGTTACTGGCTTCTCACTAAGGTGACCGCGGTTCAATTCCCGGCCGATGAATTTGGAATTAGTATATCCCTATGATTCGGGTTCCACTTAAAACTGTAGGTCTCGTGGCTATGGTCACGATATGAACGTCAAATAAAACTAGAAGCTTGCTCCCTTTTTTAGTAATAGAATTAATCAATCATTCTAGCAATCACCACTGATCTTCACTTAGATCCCCTATCATTTGTTTACCTAATCTTTACTTAAATGATTTCAAAAAATTGCAAATCTATCCAAAACTCTGTTGGTAATTTTATTCTAATCTCTAATTCCTCTTCTTATTGATACGTGGTTTCCATGGTGTACAGAGGTGAAAGAAGGTGCGGGCATGAAGGTGCCTATATGAGGCAATCAGAAGATTAATTTAAAACTTTCAAATCAGAGCTAGTTTTCTTTATCTGCTGTTTTTTTAAATGCCAAATTTTAACGAAACACGTCGCTTAGCGACAGAACAAGATTTCAGGCACAGAACTACCTCGTTAGCTTAGGTACAAAGTAGGAGAAATCAGAAAAATCAACAAAATTTGTCAATTAATAATCTGAGCTTAAAGCTCCCAATATCACAAATGTTACTTGAGCACTATTGCTCCATCCACTCAATAGTCAAGGAGTCAGATCTCTCAGTTCCATTTACAGTGTATTCACAATGGACAATCTTCCAAGAGCACCCTTTTGCCCCACAAAATTATTTAGGAGACCACACCGTTACCGCCTTCCAAAAGGCACCATTCAATAGTTACACTAACACCTCTACATGAATAGAAAGAGCTCTATGAATTTATCCAGGAGACTGCGCTCCAAACCGTATACTCTTACAGCCTTCTCAAGGCAACCTTCAACTTTTACATTTATAACCAAGAGAATTTTTGCTCAATAAAATTTTCACTTTCCAAGCCTCTCTAGGCACAACCTACATTTATCAAGACCGCATCATCAGTTCGCCTATTTACACAGAAAAAAATGATACAGAGGTATCGAGTACCCATTCTACCGGGCCTTTGTGGAAAAACTACAGGTTAAAGGGGCTAGCCCAAAATCCAAATGATGCGAAGGCGGACACTTGCAGTCCTTGAAATTCGCACTAAAAAGATTAAAACCCTATTTGGGCTTCAGGCCCGAAGTTACAGAGGCTAAACCTATACTACTGAGGTGACTAGATGGGGAAAATTTAAGTTGCAAAAAGCTACAGACAGAAAACGGTTAAAAAGTCATAGTCACCTCAAAGTCAAGTTGATATGGAACTCGAGAGGGTGTCACACTCTATGTTAGTGAATTACGGCTGAGTTTCTTAGGCTAGTTTTGAAATTTTCATTAGAAAGTGAAATTTACATTATTGAAGATAGGAAATTTAAGGTTACATTATTAAAGATTGGAAACCTTCCCCTTGAGCTAGCTTTCAGAGGCTATCATATACCGGTAATTATAAAGTGGCTGCCATTACCTTAATCAGCTGGAAAACTCGATGATGGGCGAGACGCATCTGCCTCCTCTATTAGCACACACTCAGTAAACTGGACGATCAATAAGACAAGGTGGCTCGAAAAAGTGCCCGAGAGGAAGGTTCTAGAAAGCTCTGGGCTAAGGCCCGACACATCTCCAAATTGTAATGGATAATTAAATATATACAAGAAAACGATTATTGGTTGAAAATTAAATACACAAAATTTTCTATTGGCCAACATCTCAAGTTGGCGGGAAGAGATAGAAGTGTAGCAAACTGTAATACACCAAAAACAAAGGATAATCAACTCAGTGCAGTAAACCTTAAAATAAAAAAATACTTTAGGATTTTAAAGTTCCTCTTCACACTAGAGGGCATAACACACGTTTTTTTTTTTTGGTAGAGACATCTGTGAAGCAAAGTCCAAACGTCTTGCACAAGTTGTCGCAAACTTCGTATATCAGATAGCATTCTTCAAGGCGCTTCATTTGAATGAACGGGGCGGGTGTACCTCGCGGTACACTTATAAACGAGTATTTGCCCCAATTCGTCCCATTAAAATCCAGATTTATCTTCATATTATGATCTTTACTACTTTTAAAAACTCCGTTCAAGCTTATTCGTCTACTAATGTAATTCCATGCACGTCCCCACTGACAGCTGGAAACTTACCGCTTAGTTGAGCAGCCCGTCCCTTTACTTCCTCTTCTTCCCATCCCAAAGACAGCAACATTTTCGTAACACTGTTCTTTTGTCGGAAATCACCCAGAGCAAATCGTGCCGCTTTCCTTTGGATCTTTGTCGGTTCTCGAATCAAGTATTCCTGGTAACTCTAATTGCAATTCTCCATCCTTCAAAAATCCTGTAATTTCGGTATCCGAATGCTGTGAATGTGAAACTTTAAAACATTTTATATCTATATTCGAGAACGCCAGTGATCTCTTTTTACTATTGTTCCACATCAAGCATTCTCACAAAATGATACCCTGCCGTCAATACCAGAATAAATACGAAATGTGTGGGATCGTCGGTTGTAGCCTACCGTACCTGATGCTTGAAGCGGAGAAAGAAATATCGCGGCTTATGATGACTAGACAATGAGACTGTTGTATTGTTTGATGTAGGTCTACAGAACGCTTTTAATGGTGCTTTTTACAAACAGTTCATCTCTACTTGTATGGCCTGATGATATGGAGTGTTCCGTTATAATATTAATTTCAATTTCATGTCCACTTTTAGGGTTTCTAATGACAATTAGTTCAAGTGATTGTAATTCTGGCTTTGTGCAGTTTGGTATTAATAATGCACTTTATAAACGAGTAAACACTGCTGTGAAATCGTGATATCATTAAAGGACGTTTGTGGTTGTTGAAGACTATAAAGGGCTTGACACACCTTTTGTGATCAGTCTCGTATATCTGTGCGACTACAGTATTGGCTGATAGGTTAGCCTGTGTTCTGAAAACTGCCATTCTTCGCGAATCATTAAGGTATTTAGTCGTAGAAATGGAATAGGCCCCGCGGTTTGATAAAATGGAATCGTTCCAGTTCTTTTCTGGAGTAAGTGTGGCAAAAACTCGGAGGAAAGTCATGCTCATAGCCAAGATTTAAACTTTGGATCCCAGATCTGTTCAGCTTCCCAGTCGTAAATTGGGTGAGTTATTAAACAAGCTCAACGGAACGGAGCGAGTTGGCTTCGCGGTACAAGTCGTGTAAATGAAAGATAGAATTGTGGAGCTTCTGGGTTTGAATCCAACTCGCGGCACCCTGAAGATTGATTTTCCATTTTCGCACCAGACAAAGGCTCGGGTTGTACCTCAATTAAAATGACGGTCACTAATTCCCAGTCTCCCTAATTCAACGTCTCCGGAAAACATATTTCTGTTATTGCGATGTTAAATAGCAAAAATAGAACATGCTCGACTAGAAAGACTGATAATTCAGTCTCTCTCTCTCTCAGTTGGGATGCCAAATGACTGTTGGCTAATTCCTAGACACAATTCAGACTGTACAAACTTAAACAGTCCTATTTCGTCATTTAAGTTTTAAATGTGTATTTCATTTTTAAAATGTTTATGATGCCGAATGCAGAATTTAAATAAAACAGACATTCTAATTCTTTTGTCTGTTCCATACCGATCAATATATTATTTAAGAAATATATAGCCTATGACTGCTTGATGTTTTCTAGATGGATAGCAGGAAGACAATGCAAGGTCCCCACCAAAGCTATGCTTAACGGCATAGATCCTTCGTAAACTTCCGGTAGGAGTGGCCTATTCGTCTCATTATAAATCCACACAGGCCATACGCCTGTGTATAAAGCACAGAGAGCTCCAGTCTAAAAAAAACTCTTCAAATGAGAATTACCACACCCTCAAAGTGTAAAACTGTGAAATCATAAACTTTAGGGGAATGGCATGGGGTTTGTGAAGTTCTTGTACTAAAGTTCTGACTTCTTCATGCATTTTCTGATTGCCGTAATATGATATTTCGGCTGGAATACTTCAACAAGTTAAGAGGAGAGATCTCGTTCTTTAATTACCAAAGGTACCGCTTTCGGCAAGCACCTTGCAAAATTTCCTGTAGGAAGCAGCACTCTATCGTGCCATGCGTTTCAGTCGTAAAAGTCTTGAGGAAATAATTAGCGGGCGTGTTGAATTTGTGTATTGTCTATTGTGCACGTCCGCCTCTGTGGTGTAGTGGTTAGTGTAATTAGCTGCCACCTCCGGAGGCGCGAGTTCGATTTCCGGCTCTGCCACGAAATTTCAAAAGTAGTACGAGGGCCGGAACGGGGTCCACTGAGCCTCGGGAGGTCAACTGAGTAGAGGTAGGTTCGATTCCCACCTCAGCCATCCTGGAAGTGGTTTTCCGTGGTTTCCCACTTCTCCTCCAGGCAAATGCCGGGATGGTACCTAACTTAAGGGCACGGCCGCTTCCTTCCCTCTTCCTTGTCTATCCCTTCCAATCTTCCCATCCTCCGCAAGGCCCCTGTTCAGCATAGCAGGTGAGGCCGCTTGGGCGGTAATGGTCATTCTCCCCAGTTGTACCCTCCGACCCAATGTCTCACGTTCTAGGACACTGCCCTTGAGGTAGTAGAGGTGGGATCCCTCGCTGAGTCCGAGGGAAAAACCGACCCTGAAGGGTAAACAGATAAAGAAGAAGAAGAAGTCTATTGTGCACAATTTTCTGACATATGCCGAGATACTATTCTCAATGGTGAATTATGAACTTTATAATGATGTTTTACGAAAGGAATATCTTTATGAAAATGAATTCGCTGTGTAAAACCGGGTGGTCCACCCGCCCCTTGCTATTTAGTTTTATGCAACCCGCCGCGTTTCGTACAATTCTGAAATACATCGTTCCCTCTCCCTAAACCTGGGTAATATAACGAGATGTGAGGTTACGGGCTAGAAGAGAGCGGAAATCGTGAGTGTCACTATTAATTATTTATGGATACCCCGAATGAACCTGTAAAACGGGCACAGATATAAAGAACACATACCTTACGACAGGAGGTGCACACACAGACTAGGAACAGGTATTGCGTAGGCTGGGAACTGCCCGCTGCATGTCAAGCTTCGCAATAGCTCACTTGGCAGGGATGCGGACGAGATGTGATAGTGGACGGTACTCGAGATTACTGAGGTCCGAAACACATGCAGGTACTTTTTTTACCACCAGTTGCCTGGGATGCGGCGAGATTGCATACTTAATAGTTCCCACAGATTGGTTTGTTTATTTGGCCATAAAAAGGGCTGTTGGTGTCGTGGCATAGGGTATGAACCTGTGTTGGAAGAGGCTAGAAAGCTTGTGACACACCGGGCGAGCTGGCCGTGTGGTTAGGGACGCGCAGCTGTGAGCTCGCATCCAGGAGATAGTGGGTTCGGATCCCACTGTCGGCAGCCCTGAAGATGGTTTTCCGTGGTTTCCCATCTTCATACCAGACAAATGCTGGTGCTGTACCTTAATTAATGCCACGGCCGCCTTCTTCCCATTCCTAGGCCTTTCCTGTCCCATCGTCGCCATAAGACCTATCTGTGTCGGTGCGACGTAAAGCAAATAGCAAAAATAAAAAACATGTAGCAGAATTTCAGTTACCTACGTCGTTTAGCGCAACACCTGCTCAAACTGACGACCTCCATGGTCGATACAGAGATGCGTGTAACGACCATCTAGCATGTTGCAATATCTCCAGCGCAACGGATCGGCATGCCTCGGTGATGAGCTGTCTAAGGTGATCAGGAATGACTGACTCCTGTGCATACACCGGTTGATTTACATGACCCCACAGGAAAAATCCAGTTCCGTAAGATGGGGCGATCTAGCAGTACAGTAGTCATGTCCTCCACTCCCTATCCATGTATATCCATGTATTAGGATACGTCACATGGGGATGGTTCCGGACGACCACCGCAGCGGGTGGTGGAGCTACGTCATGTTGAAACCACATCCTACAGAGGTCAGGAGTGGCAAATGTTCCAAGAACAGTGGTAGTCCACCTTGAAGAAACCATAGATAGCATCCTCCCATCATATGGTCCTCAAAGAAATGAGGGCCAATGAGGTGATCACTAGGACCCGGAGTTTTATATAATATCAAAATGCAAAATATAAAATATGTCATTAAATAAGTATGGTATTAATGCATTAAATTTACAAACATTTTTATATTCTTTTTATTATGACTTATGGTTATGAATGAGACAATACAATTGTTTTAAATACCACTCAATTTTAAGACAAAGATAATTTACATAGTCTACTGTTTTCTTATTTTGACGGTAAGTATAGTTACTTATTAAATATTCAAATTAAGTGCAAAATGAAAATACTTAAAATATTTATTAAAAGAATGTTACTGTAAATCGCGAGTATATTACAAAATTTATTGTTGTACCTAATTTCCTGTGTCCCACATGCCGTTAAAATAAATGAAGTTAATATAGAGTCTGTCCTTCAACCCCCTATTAAGTAACGCAACAAGTATGGTACTTTTCTAATTATGATGCGCAGTGTGTGTTTTCCATTATGATGTTTTGGCGCTAATCTAATAAAATCCTCTTGTAGGCTGAGAGAGACCGTTCAGTATCATACAAAGTCATCGGTGCATATTTTAAAAGATAAAACTTGCTGGGCGAAATATCTTCCAGGTATTCTTCTTGTTCTCCACGAATTATCTTCCAAAGAAATAGAAAACTTTTATAACCTGGATTTTGTTTCAAGACTGCATGGAGTTTTGTTAGAAACGCTGACGCTCATTTGTCCTACCATGGTACTTCTAGGTTTCAGTTTATCATTCTCCACAACTGTCATCGATTCTTGAAGTGGAAGGCCAATGACCCCTAGTTTTGTAATGCCCACTGCAATCCAAGTAAACTTGCTCTGCATGTATGCAATATCGCTTATTACACTCAGTTCATTGAATGCACTCCGAGAATCGCATACAAATACTCCCGAATCGGGAGGAAATAAATCCACAGTTGACTTAACAGCTTCAAAAATGTTCATTGTAGAAACTAACAACTTGAAGCCAAGTAACCCATCGTGTTAAGATAGAGTTAGGTGGCAATTTAATTGGGGTTTTCTTAAATACTAGTTTGTGGATGCTATTACATTATTTACATTCGTAAAATTACTTCTCACTTCTTCAGCGACACGTTGTAATGCATGTGCTAAACATGTTAGATGAATATGTTAGGGTAAAAACTTGCAGTGTTCTAACGGCTTTCCGCACATAGACCACAGCTTCTGAATACAAAACAAGTACTTTATCTGCTTGTAATGCCTTCGGGTCTCAAAACTTTCAAACCATCGTTAGAAAATCACGCAATTGTTGCATAGTTTGTTTGTTCCAGGATTCTCGAACAGATTAGTTGTTACTTGGAGGGGACTCATGGATCCAGTTTACCAACATTAAGACCGGGCGAGTTGGCCGTGCGTGTAGAGGCGCGCGGCTGTGAGCTTGCATCCGGGAGATAGTAGGTTCGAATCCCACTATCGGCAGCCCTGAAAATGGTTTTCCGTGGTTTCCCATATTCACACCAGGCAAATGCTGGGGCTGTACCTTAATTAAGGCCACGGCCGCTTCCTTCCAACTCCTAGGCCTTTCCTATCCCATCGTCGCCATAAGACCTATCTGCGTCGGTGCGACGTAAAGCCCTTAGCAAAAAAAACATAAAACAACAACATTAAGGTTGGAAATATAGTGTCCTAAAGCGTCTGTCGTTTCAAATACTGCGATCCAGATATAGGAGTTCTGGATATCACGTCGAACAGATTTTCAGTATATCCTGGTAACACTCATCCAGATAATTCTTTCGAAGTATAGACTCATCTGGAATTGGCCTATTGCAATACTTTCCAAGAAATGAACAATATCTCGGACCTGAACTTCGTTTCACGGAATATTTTCAGCAGGGTTGCCAGACGTCCCGGATTATACGGGGCAGTACCGTATTCGTGTTAAATGTCCCGCGTCCCGGACAGTTCCTATCCGGGACGGAAACTGTCCCGTATTTTAAACCTCGAGAAAAATACGCCAGTGTTTCCACCTATGATAAGTACCGGGAGCTTATTTTCTCTTTAAAAGAGGATAGATTTCTTCACTCCTTGGTTTCTGTATCTGTTGTGACTTCGTAGATTATTAAAATTGTTTAAATTTCATTTTTTTTCATTTCTTGAGTTGTCCATCCTGGCGAATAAGACGCGAAATAGCGGACAGCTACCTATGGTAGTCAGTCCACCGCATGTTCGTGTGAAATTGTCAGCTGTAAGAAATATTGTTATGTTGATTTGATTAGGTTTGAGCTGTTCATTTCTGTAAATTTTTCTTCATAGGCATGCAGAGATTTTTATGAAATTACTATGAATGACACAATATGTATTAACAGCACTTCAGAGAAATGAGAAGTAGATTGAAATTGAAAGAACTGAATAATTCAATCAACTAAGTTTTTTCTATTTCTTTTACGTCATACCGACAGAGGCAGGTCTTACGGTGACGATGAGATAGAAAAGGGCTAGGATTGGAATCGACCGTGGACTTAAGACAGGCTACAGCCCCAGCATTTGTCTGGTATAAAATTGGAAACCACGGAAAACCATCTTCAGGGCTACCGACAGTGGGGTTCGAATCCATCGTCTCCCAAATACAAGCACATAACTACTTGACCCAAACCGCGCGGCCAACTTGCTCGGTACTGTAAGTTTCAGTCTGTGTATAAATGTTAAGATATGCATTAATAAACTGCACTATGATGTCAACATAATAATAAAGGAATCATTTTGAAACGAAGTTTATAAGTTGTAGAATACAAGCCCGTTGGTTTCTTCGAACGCACATCTGTTCTGTGTTTTGATTTGAAGTATCTGGCAACCCTGATTTTCAGCTACAGTACCATTGACTGCCAAATATCTTTTAAAAGCTCGTTTCTTGAACTCAACTGTCCCATTTGAGTTAAAAGTACCTGTTCAGAAGGCACACGATGCATACTGCTTGTGTGCAATGCATTACTGTGTTTAAATGCTGGCCAAGTTGTAACTTCATGGAACACCCGACAGTTTTATAAGGCTACACATTTGGCACATTACTACTTTCTCACCTGTTTTAAAACATTCCTCACTACTCAACCACAATCTTAGATTTGACGCAAGGCTAGATGCAACTGGAGTAATGTTTGACAAGTCCACTTCACATAAGTTAACAGACTAAACAGAACACCACTAGCATAAAAAGGTCAGCCAAAAGGCAGCAAAATGACCTCTATAATGTTGTGAGATGCACAGTAGGCAATGGAATGATGATAAACGGGGTTAAAAGTCAGGTTGTGAATTTCACAAATACGAAAAGTCCTCTCGGCTTTAATTACTGCGTTGATGGGGTGAAAGTTCCTTTTGGTGATCATTGTAAGTACCTAGGTGTTAATGTAAGGAAAGCTCTGCATTGAGGTAATCACATAAATGGGATAGTAAATAAAGGGTACAGACCTCTGCACATGATTATGAGGGTATTTATGGTTTTAATAAGTATTTAAAGGAGAGGACATGTACGTCTCTGGTCAGATCTCAACTAGAGTATTGTTCCAATGTATGGGACCCTCACCAGGATTATTTGATATAAGAACTGGAAAAAATCCAAAGAAAAGCAGTCTGATTTGTTCTGAGTGATTTCCGACAAAAGAGTAGCGTTACAAAAATGTTGCAAAGTTTGGGGTGGGAAGACTTAGAAGAAAGAAGACGAGCTGCTCGACTAAGTGGTATGTTCCGAGCTGTCAGTGGAGAGATGGCGTGGAATGACATTAGCAATCGAATAAGTTTGGGTGGTGGTTTTAAAAGTAGGAAAGATCATAATATGAAGATAAAAGTTGGAATTCAAGAGGACAAACTGCGGCAAATCTATATATATAAAATAACTTGTCCTGACTGACTGACTGATTCATCATCGCCGAGCCAAAACTACTGGACATAAAGAAATGAAATTTTGGGCATAGATTCATATTAAGATGTAGGTGTTCGCTAAGAGAGCATTTTTGGATATTCCGTCGCTAAGGGGTTGAAAAGGGGGGTGAAATTTTAAAATGAGTGTATCCATATCTCAAAACTTTAAACGTTTACAGATGTAAAAATTGGTATTTAGAATCTTCTTTAAAAATAAGGAAACACGTATTTTTTTGTTTTCAGAAAATCTCAATAGGAAGGGGCGAAAAAGGGTGAAAATGGGGACAAATGGGTTGAATGCCTTTAATCGGGATACCGGTACTTATATCTCAGAAACTAAAGATATTACAGACCAGAAAATTGGTACTTTCATCTCTTTTAAAAATAAAGAAACACGTATTTTTTTGTTTTTGGAAAAATCAATTAATGGGAGGGTGAAAAGGGGGTTAATTTTTAAAATGAGTGAATCTATATCTCCAAACTTTTGAAGTTTGCAGATGTAAAAATTGGTATTTAGAATCTTCCTTAAAAATAAGGAAACACGTATTTTTTTTGTTTTCGAAAAATCACAACAGGAGGAGTGAAAAGGGGTGAAAAAGGGGTTGAATGCCTTTAATGAGGCTACTTATATCTCAGAAACTGAAGATATTACAGACCTGAAAATTGGTGTTTGGGATCTCCTTTAAAAATAAAGAAGCAAGTATTTTTTTTGTTTCTGGAAAATCCAAATAGGGGGGGGGGTGAAAAGGGGGCAATATTTTAAAATGAGTGTATCTATATCTCAAAACTTTTAAAGGTTATAGATGTGAAAATTGGCATTTAGAATCTTCTTTAAAAATAAAGAAACACGTATATTTTTTTCGGAAAATCGTAATAGGAAGGGTGGAAGAGGTTGAAAAAGGGGTCGAATGCCTTTCATGAGTCTACTTATATTTCAGAACCTGAAGATATTACAGACCTGAAAATTGGTATTTGGGATCTACTTTAAAAGTAAAGAAACACGTATTTTTTCGTTTTTGGAAAATCCAAATATTGGGGCGTGAAAAGAGGGTGGGGTGAATATTTTAAAACGAGTGTGTCTACATCTTAAAACTTTAAAGTTTACAGCTGTAAAAATTGGTAGTTAGAATCTCCTCTAAAAATAAAGGAACAAGTATTTTTTTGTTTCCTGTAAATCCCAATAGGAGGGGTGTAAAAGGGTGAAAAATGGGTTGAATGCCTTTAATGAGGATACATATATCTCAGAAACGAAAGATATTACAGACCTGAAAATTTGTATATGGGATCTCCTTTAAAAATAAAGAAACGCGTACGTTTTAGTTTTTGGAAAATCCAATTAATGGCGGTTAAACAGGAGTGAAAATTTGGGGTGAATTTTTTGAAAGACTATATCTACAGAATATCTTGGAAACGTAAAATGTTACAGACGTAAAAAGTGGGTGTTTGGAATCTCCTGTAAATGTAAAGAAACATAGGTGATTTTTTTTTGGAAACTCCACTTAAGGGGAACTCAAAAGGAGAGAAATTTTAAAATGAGAATTTTTACAGTATATCTAAAAAACTTAACATGTTACAGAAGTGAAAATGGTATTTTTATCTCTATTAAACATAAAGAAACGTGTATTTTTAGTTTTCGGAAATACCACTTGAGTGGAGGGGGGGTAAAAGTGACTGAAAATGGTGTTGAATTTTTTTAATTAGGCTACTGATATCTCAAAAATGAAGATGTTACAGACGTGAAAATTGATATTTGCAATCTGCTTTAAAAGTAAAGAAACACGTATTCTCGGAAAATCCAATGAAGGGAGGGGGGGGGGGTGAAATAATTGAAAAATTAATTGACTTAATTGTATGAGGACACATACATCTAATAAAAACTAAAGTTGTTATAGACGTGAAAATTGGTATTTGGATCTCCTTTAAGAACAAAGAAAAACGCGTTTTGGTGGGGAAACCATCTTGGAGGGCGGGAGTGTAAAGGAGTTGAATTCCTTTCATGAGGACACATAAATCAAAAACTGAAGAAGTTAGAGTCGTGATAATTGGTATTTAGATGATCCTTCACTATTAAAGAAACAAGTATTTTTTGCGGGAAAATTCACTTAGGGGGGTATAGTGTGAACTGAAGTGAAAAAAGTAAATTATTTTTATGGGGATACTTATATCTCAAAACTAAAGGTAATAGACGTCAACATTGGTGTTTGGAATCTTCCTTAAACATAAAGAAACAAGCCTTCTTTTAATTTTTTTTTGGGGGGGGGAGGGTGGCGGTAAATAAACTTAAGGGCGGTGCGGTGTAGAAGGAGGTGAGACCAATTGATATTACTGTTCTTAATGTACTTACAAGGATCCTCCGTTGCTCTGGCGGCAGAGCGCCGGCCTCTCACAGCTGGGTTCCGTGGTTCAAATCCGGGTCACTCCATGTAATATTAGTGCTGGACAAAACGGAGGCGGGACAGGTTTTTCTCCGGATACTCCTGTTTCCCTGTCATCAGCCACTCCAGCAACACATAATAATAATAATAATAATAATAATAATAATAATAATAATAATAATACCGGGCGAGTTGGCCGTGCGCGTAGAGGCGCGTGGCTGTGAGCTTGCATCCGGGAGATAGTAGGTTCGAATCCCACTATCGGCAGCCCTGAAGATGGTTTTCCGTGGTTTCCCATTTTCACACCAGGCAAATGCTGGGGCTGTACCTTAATTAAGGCCACGGCCGCTTCCTTCCAACTCCTAGGCCTTTCCCATCCCATCGTCGCCATAAGACCTATCTGTGTCGGTGCGACCTAAAACCCCTAGCAAAAAAAAAATAATAATAATGTTAAGGACCGTCGTCAAATGTGCGGACCGCGCTGGAAACGGCTCCTGGACGGGTAATGACTAAGAATGCAGTCCGGCCGCGGGTTCAGTGCCGCCAAGGCGCCCAGTATGACATCACGCCGGATCTCCTGAAGGATTTTGTCCGTATTAAAATGATTATAGGAAAAGATGGCAAAGATTTACGGACCCAACTGACCGGGAGGAATACCTGAGCCTAGCCCGGGAAGTACGAAATCGATTGCTGGAAAGGAAGATTGATAAATGGGAGGAAACGTGCCGTAATCTAATAGAAAACGAGTCAGATCTGGAATTTTGGTGGATTCTCGCAGAAAACGAGTCAGATCGCGAATTTCGGCTGATTTTATAACTAAAACAATAAGCATTCAATTATAAATTTCAGTATAATACCGTGGCGAAGCACGGGTATCTTGCTAGTCTATATATATAAAATAACTTGTCCTGACTGACTGACTGACTGACTGACTGACTGACTGACTGACTGACTGACTGACTGACTGACTGACTGACTGACTGACTGACTGACTGATTCATCATCGCCGAGCCAAAACTACTGGACATAAAGAAATGAAATTTTGGGGATACATTCATATTAAGATGTAGGTGCTCGCTAAGAGAGGATTTTTGGATATTACGTCGCTAAGGGGGTGAAAAGGGGGGGTGGATTTTTAAAATAAGTGTATCTATATCTCAAAACTTTAAAAGTTTACAGATGTAAAAATTGGTATTTAGAATCTTCTTTAAAAATAAGGAAACACGTATTTTTATGTTTTCAGAATATCCCAATAGGAGGGGTGAAAAAGGGGTTGAATGCCTTTAATCAGGATACCGGTACTCATATCTCAGAAACTGAATATATTACAGACCAGAAAATTGGTACGTTTGATCTCTTTTAAAAATTAAGAAACACATATTTTTTGTCTTTGGAAAATCCAATTAATGGAAGGGTGAAAAGGGGGGTGAATTTTTAAAATGAGCGTATCTATATTTCAAAAATTTGAAAGTTTACAGATGTAAACATTGGTATTTAGAATCTTCATTAAAAATAAAGAAACGCGTACTTTTTTTGTTTTTGGAAAAATCCCAATAGGAGGGGTGAAAAGGGGTGAAGAAATGGTTGAATGCCTTAAATTAGGATACTTATATCTCAGAAACTGAAGATATTACAGACCTGAAAACTGGTGTTTGGAATGTCCTTTAAAAATAAAGAAACACGTATTTTTTGTTTTTGGAAAATCCAATTAATGGGGGGGGGTGAAAAGGGGTGAATTTTTAAAATGAGTATATCTATATCTCAAAACTTTTAAAGTTTATAGATGTAAAAATTGGTAATTAGAATCTCCTTTAAAAATAAAGAAACACGTATTTTTTTGTTTTCGGAAAATCCCAATAGGAAGGGTGGAAAAGGGTGAAAATGTGTTGAATGCCTTTAATGAGGCTACTTATATTTCAGAACCTGAAGATATTACAGACCTGAAAATTGGTATTTGGGATCTACTTTAAAAATAAAGAAACAGGTATTTTTTCGTTTTTGCAAAATTCAAATAATGGGGAGTGAAAAGTTGGGTGAATTTTTGAAATTAGTGTATCTACATCTTAAAACTTTAAAAGTTTACAGATGTAAAAATTGGTATTTAGAATCTCCTTTAAAAATAAAGAAACATGTATTTTTTTCGGTAAATCCCAATAGGAGGGGTGAAACAGGGGTTGAATGCCTTTAATGAGGATACTTAAATCTCAGAAAGTGAAGATGTTACAGTCATGAATATTTAAACTTGGAACCTCCTATAAAAAAAAAAGGAACACATAATTTTTGTTTTTGGAAAATCCAAATAATGGGGGGTGAATTTTTAAAATGAGTGTATCTATATCTCGAAACTGTAAATGTTTACAGACGTAGACATTGGTATTTAGAATCTCCTTTCAACATAAAGAAACTCGTATTTTTTGTTTTCGGAAAATCCCAATAGGACGGGTGAAAAGTAGTGAAAAGTGGGTTGAATGCCTTTAATGAGGATACTTATATCTCAGAAACTGAAGATATTACAGACCTGAAAAAAGGTATTTGGGATCTCCTTTAAAAATAAAGAAACATGTACTTTTTGTTTTTTGAAAATCCAAATAGTGGAGGGTTGAAAGGGGGGGTGAATTTTTAAAATGAGTGTATCTATATCGCAAAACTATCAAACTTTACAGATGTAAAAATTGGTACTTATATAATCTAATTTCAAGATGAAGAAACACGTATTTTTTTGTTTTCGGAAAATCCCAATAGGAGGGGTGAAAAGGGGTGAAAAATGGTTGAATGCCTTTAATATGGATCCTTACATCTCAGAAACTGAAGATGTTACAGACCTGAAGATCGATATTTGGGATCTACTTTATAAATAAAGAAACATGTCATTTTTTTTGGGGGAGGGGGTAAATCAACTTAACCGCGGTGGGGTGAAAAGGGAGGTGAGACCAATTGATTTTACTGTTCTTAATGTACTTATAAGGAGCCTCCGTCTCTCAGGCGGCAGCGCGCTGGCCACTCACCTCTGGGTTTCGTGGTTCAAATCCCGGTCACTCCATGTGAGAGTTGTGCTGGACAAAGCGGAGGCGGGACAGGTATTTCTCCGGGTACTCCGGTTTTCCCCATCATCATTCATTCCAGCAACACTCTCCAATATCATTTCATTTCATTTCATTTGTCATTCATTAATCATTGCCCCAGAGGAGTGCGACAGGCTTCGGCAGCCGGCACAATTCCTACCCACACCGCTAGCTGGGGGCTTATTCATTCCATTCCTGACCCGGTTGAATGAATGGAAACAGCCTGTGGATTTTCAATGTACTTATTCTGATCATAAACCGATCATTTTTAATCTTTCCTGGGTTCGTTTTCAAGAGCCATATTTTCCTTTGGAGAACCTTCTTAGATTACAGTAGATTCTTTTGGCATATAAATAAAAATTTAAACACATTTGAAATAAACGATAGGTATTAGATTGACCGTGCAATTGTTCACTTCTATAATAAGGTCAATAATACACTCAAGTATGTCATTCCTAACGCCAGAAGTCCTGCGCACTTGCCTACGGGCGACAATGGTGCTGGTCATACTCTCATCTATGACAATGGCAGCAGATGTAATTTACCGCCAAGTAGAGGTCTTGCATCTTGCTGTGGGGTCCAGAACATCAATAATAATAATAATAATAATAATAATAATAATAATACCTAAATTCAACTAATTTCACCCACCATAATAATAATAATAATAATAATAATAATAATAATAATAATAATAATAATAATAATAATAATAATAATGTTCTGGACCGTCGTCAAAATGTGCGGACCGTGCTGGAAACGGGTCCTGGACGGGTAATGACTACGATTGCAGTCCGGCCGCCGGTTCAGTACCGCCAAGGCACCCAAGACGACACCACGCCGGATCTCATCAAGGATTTGATCCACATTAAAAATGCTTATAGGAAAACATGGCTAAGATTTAGGGTCCCAACTGACCGGGTGGAATAGCTGGACCTAGCCCGGGAAACGAAATCGATTGCTGGAAAAAAGATTGAAAAATGGGAGGAACGTTGCCGTAATCTCTCAGAAAACGAGTCAGATCGCGAATAACGGCGGATGATATATAAAACGTTAAGCATTCAATTATAAATTTCAGTATAATACCGTAGCGAAGCACGGGTATCTTGCTAGTATTCGTATATAGGAAGAGGAATTAGGGATTGGAATAACTTACCAAGGGAGATGTTCTATAAATTTCCTATTTCTTTGCAATCATAAAAAAAAGGCTAGGGAAACAACAGATAGGGAATCTGCCACCTGGGCGACTGCCCTAAACGCAGATCAGTTGTGACTGATTGATTGAACTTGTCGGTTGACGTATGAGGATGCTGCCTGGAAATTCAATCTGCCATTTTCACCCCATTATCTTGTCTCTGCTACATATTTTGCTCCCTTATGCCTTAAGATATCCTAGAAAAATATTCTTGTATCTCACACATAATTATATTCATACTCACCTGATATACGACCCAAACCCCTCTCCAATAGCCTGTTTTCGATTCGTAACACGGTTAAGTGACCAATGCAATGCACTTGGCCATTCCACATTCTGAGAAAGGATTAGTGCTATTCTATGGAGTGGAGGCAGTCAGACTGACCATAGCAATGCCACACTGTACTTTGAAGAGCTGCCTGGTGTACCCAATGGGTCTTATCCATAATCCAGTGGTGCATATTATGGCAATTAACGGTTCCATTGTTGTCCGTAAATAACATGGTCGCTAAAAAGGCAGGATCAGTGTCCACATGCTGTAGGGTCCTTTGAAAGAATGCCACTCGGACTTCGAAATTATGACGATGGACCTCCTGGTTTAAGTGCAGATGGTAGGCCTACGGATGAAACCGATGGGTGCAGTATCTCCATTACGCATGCCCGGCTGATGTTCGTCTCCGGTGCAGTAGCCCTTGTGCTACTGTGAGGGTTATGCCGGATAGCGTCCAACAAAACCTCTTCATTATTGAGGTTGTCATCTATCCGGATAGCGTTCTTGATCCAAGCATTGTGCCTGGTATGCATTCTGCCTAACTTCTCGATAGATGACTAACATAACCATAAATAATCGTCACTAGAATACATCAGGAGGCAGTGAATAAGCTTTGTGTTATGTTCTGACTTGCCTAAAAAGAGGGGAGTTCGAGAGGCTAGATACCGAGTTAAAATAGGGTTTAATCCATCTTGTTCAATACACAATGTTAACATTGATCAGAATTTGAAAAGAATGGTATTTCTGTATCGGTCACGTCCACAGTAACAAGGAAATGCACTTTTTACTTTTCCGTAATGTCTGTCTGTCTGTCTGTCTGTCTGTCTGTCTGTCTGTCTGTCTGTCTGTCTGTCTGTCTGTCTGTCTGTCTGTCTGTCTGTCTGTCTGTCTGTCTGTCTGTCTGTCTGTCTGTCTGTCTGTCTGTCTGTCTGTCTGTCTGTCTGTCTGTCTGTCTGTCTGTCTGTCTGTCTGTCTGTCTGTCTGTCTGTCTGTCTGTACACACATCAAGATAAAACGGCTGAAGGGAATTTAATGAAAATCGGTATGTAAAGTCGGGGGATGAACCACTATAATGTAGGCTATAAATTATTTTCTTCATGCTGAGTGAAATGGTAGTTTAGGGGAAGGCCTGTAATTTAATTCTCAAATATTTATATTATTAGTGGTCCTATCGATAAATATTACAAAACTAAAATTATATAAAATTGAATTTCCGATCATTTATGCCTCATACATTTTTACCGTACCGGCTATGATAACAGAGACATTCGTGAATTTGTATTTTCGTTGCTATGTCCATATCTACGCCCAGCCACGAGAAAATGGGTGAACAGAATTTAATGAAAATCGGTATATAGAGTCAAGGAATAAGAAACTACAGTACAGTCTAAGCTCTTAACAATTCTATTCACCTTGAATGAAATTGTAGTTCACGGGAAGGCATCAAATATTTAATTTTTAAGTACCTATGTTATTGGTCCTATCGAAAAGTACTGCACAACAACAATTAGAGAGAATACATTTTCCGATCATTTTGTTTTCTTCAGTTTTACCGTACCGACTATGATAAGAGTGGTATTTCAGTGTCGGAAGAAAACTAAATGTGAAGGCCTACAATATCGAAAGCTCTTAAAATTGATCAACAATAACATTTTATTGACCATTGTTTGCTGTGATGTTCTTTGTCCCTTATGCTGCCACTGAACTCCAATAGATGGGATTACTGCTGCGTAGGTGCGTATCGAGTATAACAGCCTGACTGAATATTGGCAGGAAATAGCTGGGGAGTTAGAAAATTTACTTCTTTAGCATGCCATTCCTCTGGTTGATACATTTCCTGATACTGCTGGTACGTAACACACAGGTTCATCATAGTATTCCAGCTATTCGATCCCTACTCTGACGCGCTGTTTTAAATGAGCAGTGTGCACATTTAAGGCAAAGGCTCACTTAGTAGTAGTAGTAGTAGTAGTAGTAGTAGTATGTAGTATGGCCTGGTCTAGAATTACAATTTAGGCCTATTCCAAATTATAACACCACAATTCACTAAATAACTTAAAATTCAACCCCGAAAAGAGCTGTTTCTTAAGAAAAGCTTCTTCCTCCTCACTTTTATTAAATTCTACATTCATGTTATTCCAAATTAGCCGCGAAGAGGGGTTTCTTCTCTGGCTTGGAGGAAGAATTTGCCTCCAAGTCGAATAGTTCTTTCCGCCACCAGTGAGATTAGCAAAAGAGCATAGCTTTTGGCCTGGGACTCTCCACTATTCGACCCCCAGCCCCCCCCCCCCCCTTCGTCGCCGAAAAGAGACGAAGAGTTTTCACGGATCATGGCTGTCTGCGGCTTTGTTATTCCAGCTCTGGAACTTGGGACTCTTAGATCAGCAGCGTAGTACTGTTCGTTAAAAGTGAGAAAATGTGTGGCTTTTCATTTGATCGAGTATTTCATATGAAAGTATTGCTTTTATTCGTGCCATTCCTACTGACGTCCCTGTAATGACCTATGTTCATTTCAGTTGGTAAAACTACTAAGAAAGTTTTTCTGAGGATGTAAAAAGGCAGGTGGAGATTGAGTGCCTACAAATTATAATGAAAACTCCCCAACTTGATTGTGAGTAGGCAAGCGGGCCTACCGCTACAATGAAAATTTCCTAACCCAGTCTTCATATTAGAAGAGACGTTTGGTGACTTCCCCGTCGCGTTTCTAGGGTAACGTTAAGAGTTATGCAATTTTAATACAATCTTGCTCACAACGTGTCACTACCTAACCTAGAATTCGGTATACAATGTAGAATGCCGTAGCGAAGCACGGGTACATCAGCTAGTCTAAAATATAGGCATGTTTCTACCCCTCGGACCATCATCAGTACTCTTGTAACTTGATGTGAAAAAACTTGATGAAGGAAACATAGTTTATTTTATAATGGTATACACAACTTACCTATTCTATACTCCGATAACTACACAAATGCACAACCAAAACAATCCCAAGACCCGGTCGATCTCGCAGAGTTCCGATCGATCGATGTCACTACTCGCATACTCTTTCACACATATTATTAACTTTAATACACTGAAAAAACAACGGGCGAGTTGGCCGTGCGGTTAGGGGCGCGCAGCTGTGAACTTGCATCCAGGAGATAGTGGGCTCGAACCCCACTGTCGGCAGTCCTGAAGATGGTTTTCTGTGGTTTCCCATTTTCGCACCAGGAAAATGCTGGAGCTGTACCTTAATTAAAGCCACTGCCGCTTCCTTCCCACTCCTATCCCTTTCCTATCCCATCGTCGCCATAAGACCTGTCTCTGTCGGTGCGACGTAAAGCCACTAGCAGAAAAGAAGATACACTAAAACAAAAACATCAATGAAAATTAACAATAATTCAATCTGTTTCTAATGTTTAGATACAACATAATCATGAAAATACACTGAAGTACGTCTTTCTCTCGTACAATGTTGATGGGTCTGTGTTAACTCGTGGACTTCTTCGTCTGCTGAGTCTGGTTCCTCGATGACAGGGTTGTCAGATACAGGCAGAACTGCTGGCTTTGGAATACTAACCAAGTCTCCCAAGTATACCAAATCGGGTTTTGGTGATCTACATTGTTCGTCGTTTCAGGCGCAATTGATACGGATTTCTTTGGCGGGATCGCAGTTAGTCTGAGTTGGTCGATGTGGCGTCTGAAAACGTAACCATCGTCGAGTTCAGTCAGATAATGAAGATGACAATTTTTTTATTATTCCAAGCTTGGAGCCTCTGTGGCTCAGGTGGTAGCGCACCGGCCTCTCACCGCTGGGTTCCGTGGTTCGAATCCCGGCCATTCCATTTGAGATTTGTGCTGGACAAAACGGAGGCGGGACAGGTTTTTCTCCGGATACTCCGGTTTTCCCTGTCATCCTTCATTCCAACAACACTCTCCACTATCATTTCATTTCATCTGTCATTCATTAATCATTGCATCAGAGGAGCGGCAGCCGGCACAATTCCCGTCCTCTAGGCTAGATGGGGCTTCATCCATTCCATTCCTGACGCGGTCGCATGACTGGAAACACGCTGTGGATTTTCATTGTTCCAAGCTTCCAGTGTTCTTTATTGTTTGCATACTAACGGGCGTGTAAACGATCTCCCACACTTAATTGTCGTGCTGATTGGACACGATACCATAAGATCCAACTGGACGTTATTGGTTGGGAGCAGTGGATGGTTTGAATTTCATTGGCATCAACGTATCCAATTGAATACGAATTCGTCTATGCAGGTATAGACCGGTTGGAGCTTTCCCACAATTTAACGGCATTGCTCGATATCGAACTTTCTTCTGCACTGGCATAGATTGTGTATAGATTCTTCGGTCATTGCTCTTAATCTCTTTTTTAGTGTTTGAAAATTCATTTCGCCTAACCCATTCGTTGCTGGGTGTCCTGGAATGGTACATGGTTTTAATATTCCGACCTCCTTACAAAACTATTGAAATTCTTCGCCAGTGAAAATGGTAGCACTGTCTGAAACCATTACCTCGGGAAACCCATGCCAAGAGAAAACACAATGAAGCAATTCAATTGGCGAAGTTGAAGACGGAGCTGATTTGGTCAATTCTATTTCTTCCCATTTTGATGTTGCATCCACGATGATAATAGAAAACTATTACCTTGAAAGGGTCCTGCATAATCAACGTTAATCCGCTGCCAGTTGTTCTCTGGTTCATCCCATGGGTGCTCTTGGTTAATTATTCCCTATCTTAGCAACTGCGGGAACCAATGCCTCAATGTACTTATCAATGTTTTTTCAGTAGACATATTGGCGAGCAAGTTGTTTCACTTCGATATTCCGATGTGGGTGTGGTGGAGTTCGTCTAGTATCGTTGATTTCAGAATCGATGGAACTACAATCCTATCTCCTCTGAACAAAATAACGTTGTCAGTATAAAATTCTGTTTCCGTGTTGCGGTTTTCTTGAAGATCTTTCAAAAATCGTTGAGAGGCTAGAATTCTTGCGTATCTCGTTCTGGATCGAATGTGATGACTTGATTACAGACTCTTAAGAACTGTTTCTTTACATAGAAGATGAACTTCTTCCTTAATAAACCTGTCGATGTGTTGCGTTGTTTCGTTGTCTAATGGTGCTCTTGATAAGCAGTTGACATTTGAATTTCCAGTGTCCTTTTTGTGGATCACCTTGCAGTCGAGTCCTTATTATAAAAGCTCCATAGCGCCGTACTCTGGCTGAAGTCACCCACGGGAGTTTCGCATTTAGATGAAAAATTCTCGATAAAGCTTGATTGTCAGTTACTAATATCAATTGTCTGCCAAATAGATATTGATAAAAATGATTAACTCCGAACACAATTGCTAAGGTTTCCCAGTCGAGCTGTGAATAATTCTGTTCAGACTGAGCCAATGCTCCAGAAGCAAACGCAATCGGATGTTCCTCGCCATCGATGATATGTGACAATGCTAGTAGAACTTATATCGCATGCCGACTGTGCCAGCAATTTAGAAATGAATGATGCCAGTAACCTATCGCTTAAGATTTCTTGTTTCAGTCAAATGAAAGCAGCTTCGCAGTCACTTTTCTATTGGAAACGACCGATCTCCTTCAACAAATAGCGTAGTGGCTCTGTAATTGATGAGACGTTTGGAATGAGCCGTAAATGTCACTAGCCCCAAAAATGTCTTTGCAACAACTGTCCTTGGTTTTCTCATTTCAGTAATATCTCTAATCTTCTGTGGTGACTTCGGAATTTTATTGAATTCGGCAATATGTCCTAACAAATTCGATGCGTTGTTTGAAAAATGCACGTTTCCAACGATAGAGATGATGCTCGTACTTCCGCAGTTCTTCGAGGCAGGCAATGAGTTTCGCTTTGCATTCTTCTTTTGTCGCTTTGTATATTATGATAACATCAAAGAACTTATCTGTCTTTGGTACGTCTCGTAGGATCTGATCAACAGTTCTGTTGAACTCGGCAAGTGCCGTCTTTATGCACTTATGGGTTGAAATAGTTTGAAGTCTCTGGATTGTTTGTCTATTGGTACATGCAAATAAGCTTTTAAAAAGTCCAAATGGCAGAAGAAGAACGAATCGTGTAGGCTATTGAGAATTTCACTAATTTTCCGGTTTGGATAATAATGAGCATCCAAAAGTCACTCATTTACCCCAACTTTGTAGTTTACGCACAGTCAGACTCCTCCGTCAGCTGTCGATAATACCACAAGAGGAGAACCCCAATCGATGGTTTCGATTTTTGCAATGACACCAGCTTTTTCCAGTGTGTCCAATTCCCTTTCCACTTGATCGTAAAGTGCGTATTGAATTTCCCTTTCTCTGTGGAAAATTTGTTTTGCTTTCTTCTCTCAGTTTAAGGGATACCTTGAAGTTGGGATCACAACTAACCTTCTCTTGAAAAATACCCTGGAATTGCATAATAATCTCATCTACTTCTTCAACACTGTGAATCGCTGGAGCTATTGATAAGTACGGTACCTTTGATTCACTTCTCCGAAATCTATTTTCAGTCGCCGTATCCAGCTTCTTCCCAACAGAACTGTGTAATCTTCTGGTAAAATGTCGTCTTGAATTGTATGTTCATTATATTCCACATGAACTCGAACTTTCCCAACAGGAGTGAAAATATCTTTGTATAGGACCTGAAACTTATGTCAACTGGTTCTAAAGGATCAAAAAATTGTAGCGGGAAATCGCATTGCCTTATCATGTTTTCAAAACAAGCCACGGCTGTCTACAAATGATAAAAACCTACTTCTCTTTTTTTGCTGTTGGTTTAACGTTGCACTAACACATCAAAAGGTTTTCGGTGATCAAAGGTTGGGAAAGGGCTAGGATTGGGACGTTAGCAGTCATGGCCTTAATCAAGGTACAACACCAGCAATTGCCATGTGTGCAAATAATCAGTTCTGAGGGAGTTAATGGGTGTTTTTGATCCTTGGAGACACAGTGTTGTATTTATATTATATATATTTTATAGCAGGTGGTGTCTCAGCTAATACTTACGGAAATACTTGATAATGTTGACACCAATAATTCCTCACTCTTCAAGCACGAAACGTTTTGTCATTGTGAGGATGTAACTGCAGTAGGCTGCAACACATTGCAGGCGGGCGAGTTGTTGGAAACACGTCAAAGGCAACTGTCTTTCGACTCCACCTGTCTTAATTACAGGGAGGACTCTGCGCCAGTTTATACAGAATACGTTGTTGACTCCTACTGTGCGAGTTGCCCTTCTCAAACGCACATACACTGACTGACAGAGCAAATGCAACACCAAGAAGGAGTGGTTCGAAAGGGATGAAAGTTGGGGAAAAAACAGAGACGGCACGGACGAATAATTGATGTTTATTTCAAACCGATATGCAGGTTACACAATGCGCACGGCATCGACTCAGTAGGTTGTAGGACCACCGCGAGCGGCGATGCACGCAGAAACACGTCGAGGTACAGAGTCAATAAGAGTGCGGATGGTGTCCTGAGGGATGGTTCTCAATTCTCTGTCAACCATTTGCCACAGTTGGTCGTCCGTACGAGGCTGGGGCAGAGTTTGCAAACGGCGTCCAATTAGATCCCACACGTGTTCGATTGGTGAGAGATCCGGAGAGTATGCTGGCCACGGAAGCATCTGTACACCTCGTAGAGCCTGTTGGGAGATGCGAGCAGTGTGTGGGCGGGCATTATCCTGCTGAAACAGAGCATTTGGCAGCCCGTGAAGGAACGGGAGTGCCACCGGCCGCAGCACATGCTGCACGTAGCGGTGGGCATTTAACGTGCCTTGAATACGTACTAGAGGTGACGTGGAATCATACGCAACAGCGCCCCAAACCATGATGCCGCGTTGTCTAGCGATAGGGCGCTCCACAGTTACTGCCGGATTTGACCTTTCTCCACGCCGACGCCACACTCGTCTGCGGTGACTAGCACTGACAGAACAGAAGCGTGACTCATCGGAGAACACGACGTTCCGCCATTCCCTCATCCAAGTCGCTCTAGCCCGGCACCATGCCAGGCGTGCACGTCTATGCTGTGGAGTCAATGGTAGTCTTCTGAGCGGACGCCGGGAGTGCAGGCCTCCTTCAACCAATCGACGGGAAATTGTTCTGGTCGATATTGGAACAGCCAGGGTGTCTTGCACATGCTGAAGAATGGCGGTTGACGTGGCGTGCGGGGCTGCCACCGCTTGGCGGCGGATGCGCCGATCCTCGCGTGCTGACGTCACTCGGGCTGCGCCTGGACCCCTCGCACGTGCCACATGTCCCTGCGCCAACCATCTTCGCCACAGGCGCTGCACCGTGGACACATCCCTATGGGTATCGGCTGCGATTTGACGAAGAGACCAACCTGCCCTTCTCAGCCCGATCACCATACCCCTCGTAAAGTCGTCTGTCTGCTGGAAATGCCTCCGTTGACGGCGGCCTGGCATTCTTAGCTATACACGTGTCCTGTGGCACACGACAACACGTTCTACAATGACTGTCGGCTGAGAAATCACGGTACGAATTGGGCCATTCGCCAACGCCGTGTCCCATTTATCGTTCGCTACGTGCGCAGCACAGCGGCGCATTTCACATCATGAGCATACCTCAGTGACGTCAGTCTACCCTGCAATTGGCATAAAGTTCTGACCACTCCTTCTTGGTGTTGCATTTGCTCTGTCAGTCAGTGTATTTCGCTTTTAGCCCAACCCTTGAACGCAGTTCTTTACTCATATCGTATTTCTTCCTAGCTACTTCCAGGACTTCCCTTCTTCAGACTTTTCTCTTAGTGTTCTCGCAACCATCATACTTCGACATGGGTTTCCAAGTTACTCCAGTCCTGCATATCGGTGGTATGGTATCATCTATTCAGCCTTTGCGTCTACTTTCCTACTGGCTGCTCTGCTCCACTCACTCAGCTGACACTCTCTTGCTAAAGGCTATATCCATTTAATATTCAGCAAAAATTCTCCGCCTCACTGGGATTCAAACTCCCGTTTCAGCATCCACACTCCAGCGCGTTACCCCAAGACTATATGCACAGTGGCATTGAGATCCTGGGTAATGAAATGCAAAAGAGAATGGACCAAGTAAGAACTATTTACACAAATACAACAAATTTAGTTTAGTAGGCACAACACTGTAATAATATGTTTAACTGAATAAGATCGAATTATATCCAATATAGCAAAAATATTTTTGCAGGTTCTAAATCGCTATCACTATTGTAATAAACTTCAAGTACTCTTCCAAAAGTAAATGGCATTACCGATACAGAAAATTACCAGTATAATAGGCAGTCTATTAGATCCCAGTTAAGAACCCTTGTATAGTCCACATAATAATAATAATAATAATAATAATAATAATAATAATAATAATAATAATAATAATAATAATAATAATAATAATAATGGGAGCACTAAAAATTGAACACCATAAAAGTAAAATACAGAGTTTCATAACTTAACCAGGGTGTGCGGCGTGAGTGTTGGAAGGTCAATGGACTGACTAGCCAACTGGACTTGCACCAATAACAGAGCAACAATTTTTCAACACCTCGCATTCTATGCTAGAATGGAGAGAAAAGAGGTCTTCATTAAGATAAGTTCCAGATTTCAAGTTCCTAAGTATTTAAACAGGTATAAACATAAATGTTTATGCATTTCTAATATTTGAGTGTGATTTGATAGAATCCGATGATGTTCTTTCAAGAATGAAACGTCATTCTATTTTAACTTGCATCCTGGACAATTTTCGGTAATAGCTTTGTGTGATGAACGTGATTGATATCTTCCCCTATACTAATACTTCACGAGTCACACGGACAGGATTTCGTGAATAGGTGTTCTTAGTGTAAACATAGCGCCTTGACTGCAAAAATGGTTGCTAATATATTTCTCAGTGCGAGTGAACGCATGCGAGTGCGTATCCATCTATTCCTTGGTTTTGAATAAATTTGTGTAAGTATATAAACCTAAAACACAAACTGTGTACGTTACCTTGTGCTCAGTTTTCCTTCATGCTGTTCCATTCCTATTAAAGTTGTTGGTTCGTGGTTGGGAGAATTGTTTACCGTATGCAAGTGAAGTGTGACAGTCTTGGTAAATATAGGTAACTAGCAAGATACCCGTGCTTCGCTACGGTTTTAAACTGAAAGTTATTGTTCAAAGTTTTATATTTTGGAGAGTCCACTGTCAGCCGAGCCTGTAAATTACGCCCTCAGTTCGTGCGTCAAACGGTTTTGGGGGAATGATTATTTATTTTCAGATCTAACACTCATTTGAACCCCATACGGAGGAATGTGAATGTTTTAAACCGTATATTATTTAACATCTAGGATGTAAAAGCGACCACCCTGTGAAATTTGGATTTTGTACGTCGAACGGTAATTGAGGAATGAATACTTTTTAAGGGGTGAATGTTTTTAAATATTTATTAACATCTAGGGTATAGAAGGCCACGCTTCATAACAAAATTATGTTCGTGCCCGAAACGGTTTCGAAAGAATGGATATTGTGTTTCTGAGAGTCAACCACCATCTAAACCCCTAAGGTGAGAAATATTTTGCAGTATACGATATTTTACACCTAGAACATAAAAGTAGACATTTCTCGTAATGTTACAAGTTTGTACGTCAAACGGTTTTTGAGGGATGAATTACGGAGCTAACCTCATTTAACACTTTAGATAGATAAATGTCTTTATTGGCGTAGTTAAGGCCATTAGGCCTTCTCTTACACTAAACCAATTAGTATACATTAAAGTCATAAGTAATACTACCGTACCGCAATTAATACTAGAAGACACAATTTAAACACAATCAAAATATAACTGAAATAAAATTCCACCACAGTGAGACGTGCATACAACAGCAGCAATAATAATAATAATAATAATGATAATAATAATAATAATAATAATAATAATAATAATAATAATAATAATAATAATAATAATAATAATAATAATAATGATATTGTAGTAGCACGATCACTGAAGGGCCAGAAATGTACAGGTCACTGGCATCCTGATGTACCTCTTAACGCTCTTTTAAATGGCACTGTAGTTGTTATTCCTCTGACGTCGTCCGGTAAACGATTCCATTCTCGTGCGGCAAACACCGAGAATGATCTGTTATATGCGGCAGTTCGATGGTGAGGGATGATGAGCAGGTTGGATATTTGAGCCCTTGTATGTCTGTCATGAACATTTGAGAAGTAATGGAAACGCGAAAAAAGGTAAGATGGGGAAGATGTAGTAAGAACTCGATGGAGGAGAGACAAAGTATGATGGTTACGACGAACATGGAGTCGCGACCACTCTAATTTTAGGAAATGTGGTGACACCTGGTCATATTTTCTTAAATTGCACATATATCTCACACATGCATTTTGAGCGCACTGTAGCCTTAGGGAAAATTGCGGCCTCACGTCATTGAAAACAACATCACAATAGTCAAAATGTTGCATTACGAGAGCTTCAATTAATTTATTTTTAAGCTTTATTGGAAATAAATGTTTATATTTATATAAAGAATGTAATGCTGAGTAAACTTTTTGACAGATATGTAAGACATGTGGAGACCAAGTCATGCGTTCGTCCATGATAACACCGAGATTCTTAACTTGTGATACAAAAGGAATTGGAACATCCTCAAGGAATACTCTTGGCAACGGTCGTTTAGTTATACTCGTTATTTGACTTTGATGGCCAAGAAGGATTACTTGCGACTTTGTAGGGTTCAATTTCAAGCCGTGTGCAGCAGACCAATCACTAACAGCCTGTAAGTCAATGTTTAGTAAGTCGATATTTTCCTGGAGGTCTCGTGCTGTAGAGTCTGTGTAGAGTTGAAGATCGTCAGCGTACATATGGTAGTTGCAGTGTTTTAAATTCTATGATATGTCATTCACAAACAGTGCGAAAAGAAGAGGACCAAGTGCAGAGCCTTGAGGGACTCCTCTGTTCACGTGGCGCCACGAGGAATCGATTCCATTATTACCTTTCACACATTGTTGAAGTCCGTGAAGATAAGAAAGCATCCAAGCAATCCTACTCTGAGAAAAATGTAGAGCCTTCAGTTTTACAAGTAAAATGTCAATGTCTACGCTATCGAAAGCTTTACTGTAATCTAGTAGTACCAGAACTGTGAATCGTCCTCTGTCTATTGCTTGTCTAACATCCTCAGTCACTTTAAGTAAGGCTGTAGTTGTACTATGTCCTTGTCGGAAACCGGACTGGAGAGGATTAAGGAGATTGTGCGTTCGAAGGTACTCAGACATTTGTGTAAGGACTACATATTCTAAGATTTTAGACAAAACTGATAAAATAGATATTGGTCGATAGTCTCCCTCGTTCGAAGGCGTTTTACTTTTCGGAAGAGGTAGCACAATAGCCTTCTTCCAAAGAGTTGGATATGTGGAGTATAGAAGAGAGAAATTGATTATATGAGTTAAGGTTGGTAATATACAATCAAGAATTACTTTGACCATGTCAGTCCCAATGTCATCAATTCCTTTTGCTTTCGTGCTTATTCTGAGGACTGCTTTTCTGACTTGGAGGGGCGTCACCTGAATGAAATAGAATTTCTCTCTGTCAGGGGTAGTGTGTGTACCGTAATAATTCATAAGTCTCTGTTTGTCGTCAGGTCGTACTGCGGAGCAATTAGCAGTAAAGTACTCGTTAAGAGTCTCGAGAGGTACTGTAATTTCTTCTCTGTTTGTGTTCTTCGTAAGTCCAAGCTTATTAATAGATATCCAAAATGTCGTCAATGTTCTAACGTCAGGCGTGATTAAACTGTAAGCGTGTCGCAGTTTAGCATTTCGTATTTGCTGTGTTGTCTTATTTCGTAACTTCCTATATTCGTCAAAGTTTTGTACACTTTAGGGGTGGAAGGATAAGAAATATTTCCTATTTCACACCTAGGATTTAAAATAATATTACCACTATTTGGAATTTTGTCTTCGTACGTTAAACCGTTTCGAAGGAAGGAATGGATATATTTGTTTTCGGATCTCAACCCCCATTTAACTCTCTGAGCGGTTAAATTTATTTCAAACCTTCTGTTATTTAACACCTAGGATATCATTTGAAATGTTAACTTCATAATTCAAAAATTTTCATATAAATGCATATTTTTGACAACATTCCTCATGCCCCCAGTCAAAACCCCATTAGGGGTGTATTGTTTTAAGTCCACCTTTTATTTTTATCCTCATAAAAAGTATTCAACTCTTTTTACACCCCCTTTAACTTCATTCCACCCCTCCCCCGCCACGAAATATGCGTGTTTTTATTTTTAAAGGAGATTACAAATACCATTTTTTCTCGTCCGTATCATCCTTCGCTTTCGAGATATAAATATCCTCAAACAAAGAATTCAACTCATTTTTCAATTCATTTATCCCCACTTTATTGGATTCTCCGAAAAAAGAATACGTGTTTCTTTATTGTTAAAGGAGATTCCAAATACATATTTTCATGTCTGTAACATATTCAGTTTTTGAGATATAGAATGGAGAGGAAAGAGGACTTCATTAAGATAAGTTCCAGATTTCAAGTTCCTAAAGATTTAAACAGAAATAAACACAAATGTTTATCCATTTATAAATATTTGAGTTGATTTAATAGAATCTGACGATGTTGCTTTATTTTTAAAAGAGATTAAAAATATCAATTTTCACGTCTGTAATATGTTACGTTTTTGAGATATACTGTAGATACGCTTACATCTACTTATATACTTAAACACCTCCCCTAAAGTGGATTTTCAGAAAACAAAGTATGTGTGTTCTTTTACTTTTACAGGAGATACCAATTACCAATTTTCTCCTCTGTAACATCTTCCGTATTTGATAACTTATATAAGTATCCTCATAAAAAAGAATTCATCACTTTCTTCACTTCTTTTCATCCACCTGACCCCCTTCTGTGAATTTTCCGAAAACAAAAAGTACGTGTTTCTTTATTTTTAAAGGCGATTCCAAATAAAAATGTTCATGTCTTTAACATCTTCAGTTTTTTTAGATATAAGTATTGCTCCTGTCCCGGGCTCGGCAGAGTACTGAGTATAAAATTTAATTTCACAAATAAATCTTTGGATGGAAATCTTCTAGATGAGGAACTCTGGAATTCAAACCCGGGAATCAAAGTCCCATCCTCCCTACTTTCAACTGGCACAACGGCTACGCTCAAGAGCATACGGATCAATGGTCCGTTCGTAAGCAAATTGGGCACTTAATCTAACTATATTGATAGTAGGGTGCTGTATAATAGAGGAGGAATACACTATATAATTGAATAAGAATAATGGATTGTTCCCAATTCATAACACAGTTTTAATAACTGATAGAGTCACATAAAATATCTGTACACCCAAGAAATGCCATTTTATTGCCTACGTGGCAATTTTAAACACAAAAATCAATTATATGCGAAATGCCGTTAAATGTCCTTGTATCAGTCTATATCACTTCTGAATATCATTTTGGCATTCCCGCATCAGCTTATTAGCACGGCACACATATACATTACACTTCTTAATCAATAGGGATCTGTCCCTTTGTCTGATATCGGTACCCGCAGGTATCCACTATATTATTACCTAACAACACAATAATTATATTAACAGGACGGCATTCTCATGAGAAAAGCAGTATTATCCTACAATGTCGTAGTATTAAGACATTTATAAAATACAATTCCGCACATTTACCCAATCATGAAAATCAGGTCGTCGCTTGTCGCTAGTAAATCTACTCTATAACATTAATTATACATCACACTATCGCCTATACGCTTTTCTCCTGGGCACTATCGTATTCTAATATTTTACAAAGCGGACACACGCAACTTTGGTATCCTGTAAATCACCATAAATCAGCATACCGTACTGATATAATACATAAATATAAACACATGTAAGAATGAAGCAATCACCTATAAATACATCAACATAAGATATAACATACTCACTTTAATGCCTTCTGAAACTGTGACCCTTTTCAAGTCTCCTGATGTCGATCCACGGACGTCAATACCAACCGGGTATCGAACCATGTTTGTTTGATTTCGAGGTGCTGCCTGATAATCCTACTATGATTTCATTTGGATATAAAACTTGGAGGATTACTTCACCTATCGGATCATGAAACATACAACGATGATGGTAGCAAATTATTGGCACATGAATATTTAATACAGTGTGAAAACGAGGACAACATTTTTGTGATTTTTGCGAGTATTATGACAGACATAACGGGCCAGCCTCCTCGGGCCTGGCGCTCTCCTATTGTCATTCTTCTGAAGGCCAGAAATCTCTCTCTCTCTCTCTCTCTCTCTAAAACCAGCCTGCTGTCAGCTGAGGGAAACACTTTCACTCGCCCAGACATAAATAAGTAATTCTCAGTTCAATTCCCTCGTGTTTCTCCAGGCAAATAAATATTTTATGGATACCTTCAGATATAATTTCATCTCGTGCTTCGACCATATTCAATACTGATTCACTTCATCATTAGATTTATTAGTATTATTATCATCATCATATTCCCAATCTGTCATCTTAAGCATTTTCACATATACAGTTTTCCCCTTCATTTCACACACGTGTACCTCAAATCCATGTTATTTACATATTGAGAAGATTCTAAATCGACAGGTAGTTACTTAACATTACGAACACGCGCAGCTACCGGTATCTACATCATTGTTCGCACCTCGAAATTATCTCTCCTCCCAGTTGTCAGCATCCTTAAGACAAAAAAGGGAGGTAGCTGTACATATGCATTAAAGTCGTGAAGCATTTCACTAATATATATTTGAAAGTTTGAGAAGACCCATCTCAACTAATTGACTTGCAATGGATTATGAAGTCCGCTGAATTATCATTTCCACCTTATGAATGCTTCATTCAAACACAACACACTATGGAGCCGTACACACTAATTAATGCAAAAATCCCGGAATAAATGTGTGATTAACCCATAATCACAGAAGACAAAACAAAAAATCGATCTAATAAAGAAACTTTAGCCCATTGAAACACGCATATTGCGTCACCTACACAGATATCAAAATGCATGCTGAAAAATTATATTTATAAAGTTATGTTTTACATATTACTGCGACACTTATGATTTTCATGCTTAGGAATATCATGGAATGTGCTTATCATTGTTGTGTGTAACCATGCTGTCATCTGAAGGTACCATATGGGTGTAATAATATTGTTATTTGCTTTACGTCCCACTAACTACGCTTTTACGGTTTTCGGAGACGCCGAGGTGCGGAATTTTGCCCCGCAGGAGTTCTTTTACGTGCCAGTAAATCTACCGACACGAGGCTGACGTATTTGAGCACCTTCAAATACCACCGGACTGAGCCAGGATCGAACCTGCCAAGTTGGGGTCAGAAGGCCAGCGCCTCAACCGTCTGAGCCACTCAGCCCGGCCCATATGGATTTAAAACTCCCTCACTGACGCCTCGTTAGTAGGTAGTCCAAGGTTCATCTTCTTCGGGGTTGAATCCATAGTGTCTTGAACTTCAGTCTCCTACGGTTGGAAGTTCCGTGTGGTCCTTGACTGAAATAATGCAGACACACCGGCGCGTTCTCGTAGAGTGGAATCCTGGGTTCGACGAGCACTTATACACATATGAACAAGGGAGGAACTGATTTATTGAAGCACTGTTTGTGTGTCTTCGAATATCATGATATTGACAGACCCACTCATAGACTCAAATGGACTACCCGGTTAGCGGTTGCAGTCCCTGGAGATCACTGCTCGATCCCCTTTTGTTATAAAGCGACACAGTTACTGGCTTTATTTATTCTTACGTGAGCGTCACTTGTTCATATATGGAACACTTCCTGGCTAGTCTAACAACCTTTACTTGTTAGGATTATCGTCTCCTACGCTGCGCATGCCTTCATCACGGTTCAATAATTATTATTTGCACTCTATAGTCAATAACTCACTACGTCGTGACGATTACTGGAATATTACCCGTTCTTTAAAACATATCCGTGTGAGCCGTCACTGATATTTCCTGTCTGCATACCCTTAATATATATTGGGATTAAATTACATACATCCACATACCACAATTATTATACACACCAGAAAAATGGGATTGTATTAGGAACGTGTATCGGCCTAATGAAGAGTAGACTTCCGTCTAACACAATATCGAACAACACTGATTAACACTGGATAGCAATGAGTAGCACTGGTTAGCAGTGACCGAATGAGTAACACTGTTTGACACACTGGATACTGAACGAATGAGGTAACGAATCAGTATTACTGGTAACACTGGGTCACAATGAATGACAGAGTCTGAGTAACTAAGGGCTGTCCTGGTATCCTTATATGAGAAATCCTGGTCATCGACTATGGAAAGGGTAAGTTCCGCCCACAGGTGACAAATCGGTCCGGTAATAATGATCCCTCATGGTCGTATAAATATTCACTTTGTAGACCTTGACTTCCTCTTTTCAGTGATCTACTTTTGTGTAAATCACATAGCTGAATCCAGGGCCGGATTAAGAGGGGGGCTAAAGGGGCTGCAGCCCCGGGCCCCGCGTGGCAAGGGGCCCCGGCTTTTGGCTGAACCTAAAATTGTATAAAAAGGCCTGCTGCTCCACCTCCGTGCATGTACAGTATATGAATATTTACGCTCGCAAAATATCGAGCACGCACTCTTCCTTCCTTCTTATCAGCTGTCCGCGTTAGTATTTCATTACTGCTAGAAACAATTAAGGTCATTTAGGGATATCTCGACACGCTAAGCAAAAACCTGTAATTTTGATCAGGCTTTATTTGCAAAATAGTTCAATTTTTACCTGGTGAATTTGTACACAGTTAGTGTATGTTTTCTATTATTTATGGCAAAAAAGAACACTTCATATCATTGTAAATTAGAAAATAAATAAACGATGCAAAAATGTCCACTTCTCCCGCACTTAGGGAGAACCTGACACTAGGTAGGACCTCGGAAGAGTTACACAACTATTGTACACAGTGGGCACATATAAACTGTTCGTCGTTTCCATTTTCCACACACATCTCGTGGAACCATTTCCTACATTCCCCACTACACTGGACCCATGCCTCATTTCGGTTGTCGTCATAGAAATAGCCATCACATACTGCGCAGTAATTCTCCGAGCAATTACGACTGCTTGAGGAACTAATCCTGAGAAGTCACCATGGCGGATTCTTGCACTCTTCTTACACTTCCTTTTCTAGATAGGAGTCTTAATATCGGAACAGGAGATAACTCCTGCACTGAGCAACTCGGAGGTGTAAATGCAGGTGAGGCTTCATGTTCCTGTGATAATCTAGGACTACTGGCCTCAGCTTCTACAGCAATATCTTCTCCAACATGTACGTGATTTGAACCATTTTCGTCTTGCACAAGGTCGTATTAAAAAATGTCTTCTTGGAGGATATCGGGATTGTACGGATAAATGCCACATTTCCTAAATCCGCCGGTAAAATTTCCTGCTGTTGCCGATTTGTCCCAAGCCATCTTTAGAAGGTCTCCAAAATTATCTTTAGTGATCCCTTTTCCCGGGAGTGTCGGGATCTCCCACGCTTGTCATGTCGACATCTCCCCGAGTTACATTGGCAGGCAAGAGGTGGCAGCACTTACCACGCTGAATGATTGGCGATTTGGAAATGACATGGCCGCTTCTCCAAAACGTGCTTTGTGCGCCTAACCTCAAACATTGTCTTAAAAATATCGCATATCTACGTATTTCGTTATACAACCTACTCATTATCTTATAGTACGTTACTTTTCCATCACATATCACTTACATACTCACCTTCAACTATTCAGATGTCTTGTATTTATAGTGATAATCGTCTGCTACCAGGATCACAATGAGCACAACACCCTACGGCTCCAATACATGTATAGTCCGCACACTTTATGTTGGTGCATTTGTGTTCGGGGTGAGGAGTAAGGAGGGAGGCGTCCCGGTATCGATAGTGCTACCAACCGAAGGAAAATGAAATCTGAATTGAATCGAGAATATGATCGATCGATACGAAGTTTCTAAACCATTATCATCTTAAGCCAACAACTATGTCACATACACATTATATAACATTATAAAACATTTCTCGATGCAAATCTTGTTCCTAGCATGAATTCTATACTTTGGCTTTGTTGTGTAAACAACAACAGTACTAGTACGTAAAGGGTACGCCAGATGTCGCACAACGATGCTTAAGCGATTCATAGTTTGTGTTTCAAAGGTTGCCAGTACGAATCTCGAAGATCGCCGAGGTCGACCGATTCAGCACTAGAGTGTAAATGCACCAACATAAAGTGTGCGGATAATAGTTACTAGTTCGACCTGTAGAGTACTGTGGTCACCAGTGGCGCTAAGCTTAAAAGTGTCCAGTTCTCCCTCATGTCGGGATCTCCCTAAGTTACCTTACCGTCCGGAGACACGAATCCTTGCTACTTACGCACTGTAATTATTGTAAAGGTTATTGTTGACGAAGATTGAAATCTGTCAGCTTGCGAGTACGGGCAGAGGGGGGAAGGGGGCAAGAGGTCTAGGAAGTGAGTGAGAGGGGACAGGGGAAGCACGGTGGAATGCGCATGCTATACTATATCTTTGTATCAGGAAGAGAACTTCCAGTTCACCTCTGATTATTGAACCATTCTTAACCCTCTACTGCATGAATTATTTTTCGTTTTCGTTTGGTGAAGAAAATTTCAAGCTTTAATGTTCAATATACGTTCAGTGTATTAGATGTACCAGCAATTCTTAACTGGGGCTAATAGCTTAACACTCATATGTGATGTGGATTGCCATAGTTGAATATATATACGATTTTTCACGATTTTACGCTAAGCTTTTAACATTCAAAGACCGAACATTACAACCTACTGGCCACGTACTGCAAGGCGCAAGTACAGCTTGCAGAACCGTAGGTCGGTAATGTCTTTGAGGTTGAGCCAGAGGTACTCATGAAGCCTGTGGTAATGTGATGGGGAGGACCCACGTAAAATAAACGGTGGTTGGTTCGCGTGGATGTTGACGGGTGGAAGGAGTACCTTTGGTTGTAGGGCTATTTTGTCTTATGTAAAAAAGAACAAGGCATCACTGGGATAAGTGTTTAATTGATTGTACAGTTGAAGGTGTGACGTAAAACTACCTCTGTCTACAATATTTATCCATTTATACAGGTGAAAAGTTATTTGTTGCCTAAAGGCAACAGTATGCAGTAGAGGGTTAAGTTACAACTGTAATGTTTTTGTAAAATGGATAGAAAATATCCTACTGGTGCCAAAAAACGTAAGTTCTGTTTTGTATGTCGATTTGATAGTGATGATGAGACAAATGTAAAATATGTTTTGGCATTATGAAATAAACATGAAAAATGGAGAAAAATTGTAGTCTATTTCAATACTTCCCTATTCATTAATTTAAGTGCAAGTAGTTCTATAACGACTTAAGTATGCTAGTCTTACGTGGTGTTACGAAGAAGGGGCCCCACATTTTTAAATAGCCCAGGGCCCCCAAACATCTTCATCCAGCACTGGCTGAATCTCTAGTAATCTCACAAGCTTTCTCCTGGATCTTAGCGCGCAAAGTACTATGAGGTGGCGACTCCCCTATCTCTGTCAAAATAAGCGCTCCTGACATATGGTTCCCATTACGTACATCTGTCTAATGTGCGTCATTAGTACTACGCTCGTTAACTAATACCTTTCCTTACATCATCAAATATTGTAAATCATGCAGATTTCAATGAGTCTTTACTTGTAAGTTTCTAAGGCTTGTACCGAAGGTTTATTATTATTATTATTATTATTATTATTATTATTATTATTATTATTATTATTATCGCTTGACGCGCGGAATTTGTGAGCTGGTATTCATGTATATACAGGGAAATCTCTGAGAATGTCCAGTTCTAAAGTTAGAACCCTGTAAAGTGAACTCCGCATCCTGACATAGGCAGCATCTAAGGGTAGCGTCCTGTTTCTTTCCCGCTCGCTCGACAGAGAGCGTAATTCCAAGGTTTCGCTGTACTGAGAGCTCCTTCCCTCGGTACGCACAATTAGAGCTTCACCCTTCGAGCTAGCGCAGCGTCGCTCGTATCCCGGACCGGGCATAAAATGCTTATTACAACCAAATATGACGTAGATTGACGCGGAAAATGGCATATATGTCTTACTGGGCCTCATGGCATGTCTATTAGCATGGTATTGAACGGTTACAGTATCCTCATAAAAAAATGTATAACCCCTCTTTCAGTCCTTTTTACAACCCCCGAAACTTAAGTGTTTCTTCCGGGACAAAAAGTACGTGTTACTTTATTTTTAAAAGAGATCAAAAATACCAATTTTCATGTCGGTAATATCGGTATGTTACATTTTCGAGATATACTGTAGATATGCTCATTTTAAAAATTCTTCCCCTTAAGTGGATTCTCAGAAAACAAGTTATGCGTGTTCCTTTACTTTTACAGGAGATTCCAAATACCACTTTTCACATCTATAACTTATTACATCTTTGAGATGTATTGTAGTTATACTATTTTTTCAAATTTCATCCCATGTGTAACTCCCGTTTACCTCCTCTTCAGTAGATTTTCCAAAAAAAACAAAAACATACATGTTTCTATATTTTTAAAGGAGATTCCAAATACCAATTTTCACGTCTTTCCACTGTTAAGGTTTAGAGAGATATAGATACACTCATCTTAAAAATTCACCCCCATTTACACCTGCTTAGCGATGGAATATCCAGAAGTTCTCCATTAGTGAGCACCTACATTGTGATATAAATATATCCTCAAAATTTTATTTATTTATGTCCAGTAGTTTTGGCTCGGCGATGATGAATCAGTTAGTCAGTCATTCAGTCAATCAGGACATGTTACTTTATGTATATTGATTTATTTGTTATGAAATAATTAACAGTCGCAGTTTTTTATTAATTTGTATTCCACAATGAATTTCAAAGCTTATACTCTATCATCAGGTAGTGAAATTGTGCCATTTAATTGCTGCTGTATTTGATACACAGTTGTTTTCTAAGAATATTATACTATTTTATTTGAATTTTGTCACTGAGGAGGAAAAGTGTAGTGACCACTAGTGCTGCTCCTGTCATTTACACAAGTGATCTGTTCCATAGTTTACCATCTTGTTACTTACTCTTAGTTCTTATCTAGCAGTAGCGTATCCAGAATCAACCAACGGTGGGGTTTATCATTACAAAATGGTGATAGAACATAATGAAGGTGCTTGTGAGTGTGTGGTGTGCGCATGCATCAGTGTCTTTATAAGGACACAGATACAAGTGAATTATGTTGATATTCAGATTGCAGTACACATTAAAATACAGGACGAGAACAATATGATCAAGGTCAGTAGTTTTACAGTGAATGGTGTGTTAAGGTTACAATCTAAGATCCAACTTTCAGGGTTTCTTAGAAAACAGATTCAAGAGATCTCTTGGTTTTACAATTATGTCTCTGTGAATGTTCAAAAGAGCCAACACATTGAATTGCATTTCACTTGTTTATTGTCAGTTTCCATTTATTTCCTTTTGTAAAACTTCCATGGGGGTGGTTATAACCCCTAGTAACCCCCTCCCCGGTTATGCCCCTGGGTCTTATGAATGTTGAAAGTGCTTAGATAATAATAATATGCATTTTATTTTATTTGCATAACATGAAGAATCAGCAGTTGTTGCACATCTACTTTTTTTGTTACAAGTTGCTTTACGTCGCACCGACTCAGATAGGTCTTATGGTGATGATGGGACAGGAAAGGGCTAGGTGTGGGAAGGAAGTGGCCAAGGCCCTAATTAAGGTACAGCCCCAGCCCCACTTTTGGCAGCCCTGAAGGTATTTTTCCATGGTATCCCATTTTTACACCGGACAAAGGCTGGGGTGTACCTTAATTAAGGCCTCGGCTACTTCCTTCCCACTCCTAGCCCTTTCCTGTCCCATCGTTGCCATAAGACCTATCTGAGTCAGTGCAACGTAGAGCGACTTGAAAAAAAAAAGTAGATGTGCAACAACTGCTGATTTTTCATGTTATGCAAATTTTAAAAATGTGTATTATTATTATTATTATTATTATTATTATTATTATTATTATTATTATTATCTACGCATTTTCAACATTCATAAGACACAGGGGCATAGCTAAGGGGGTTACTAGGGGTTACAACCCCCTCCCATGGATATTTTACAAAAGGAAATAAACAGAAACTGACAATAAACAAGTGAAAATCGACTCAAAGTGTTTGAACATTCACAGAGACAGAACTGTAAAACCAACAGACCTCTTGCATCTGTTTTCTAAGAAGCCTCGAAAGTTGAATTTGAACATACCATTGACTGTAAAACTCTTGACCTTGATCATATTGTTCTCATTCTGTATTTTAATATAAGATTTTGTAGTGTATTGCAATCTGAATTTCAACATAATTCACCAGTATCAGTGTCCTTATAAAGACACTCATGCATTCATACACCACACACTCAGAAGCACTTTCATTATGGTCTACCATCATTTTGTAATGATAACCCCACCTTCGGTTGATCCTGGCTATGCTACTATCTATCTTAATCTGTTTACCCTCCAGGGTTGGCTTTTCCCTCGGACTCGGCGAGGGATCCCACCTCTACCGCCTCAAGGGCAGTGTCCTGGAGTTTCAGACTTTGGGTCGGGGATACAACTGGGGAGAATGACCAGTACCTCGCCCAGGCGGCCTCACCTGCTATGCTAAGCAGGGGCCTTGTGGAGGGATGGGAAGATTGGAAGGGATAGACAAGGAAGAGGGAAGGAAGCGGCCGTGGCCTTAAGTGAGGTACCATCCCGGCATTTGCCTGGAGGAGAAGTGGGAAACCACGGAAAACCACTTCCAGGATGGCTGAGGTGGGAATCGAACCCACCTCCACTCAGTTGACCTCCCGAGGCTGAGTGGACCCCGTTCCAGCCCTCGTATCACTCTTCAAATTTCGTGGCAGAGCCGGGAATCGAATCCGGACCTCCGGGGGTGGCAGCTAATCACGCTAACCACTACACCACAGAGGCGGACGGCTATGCTACTGCTAGATAAAAACTAAGAGTAAATAACAAGACGGTAAACTATGGAACAGATCACTTGTGTAAATGACAAAAGCAGCACTAGTGGTTGCTACACTCTTCTTCCCCAGTGACAAAGTTAAAATATTTACCATGAACGGTGACGAATCTCCCAGACCTTGTGATGTTTTGGGTTGACATGGTTGGCTCGCAGGTGATGTTGTTGGGGATGATGATGATGATGATGTATTGTCTGGTTGTTGACGAAGAATCAGCTATGATACAGGTCTGAGTCTATCAGTGCTGACAATCTGCATCCCAGTAGGTGTTGTTGCTTGGAAGTGGTTTTCAGTTCAAGAGAAAACTTGGAAGGGTCCATTATATGTTGGTCATAAAGTATTTGCTGGTCTTGAAAGCAGAATGGACGTAAACATTTTAGACACCATGGTGCTCTGTTTGAATGGGTTTGAGGGATCTTTTAGCTTGTAAAGGAAAGTAGTAAAATATGTAGTCATCTTCTGATTAATGAGAAAGTCTGCTGAAAGCTTGATAGATTCATCAAAAGTAATTTCAGTGAAGGTGGCTTTCTCCTTCTAGAATTATATTGATGTACGATTGAAGTCCCATCAAAACTAAACTCTCTATTCTAATTCAAAAGTTTTTTTTTTTCCTGTACCTTCTGACGCTTTGCTAGAAGAAAGCAGTGAGGGTCATTAATTAACAAGGTTTCTGGTAAAGGAAGGGTACAGTGATGAAAAACTAAGGTCATCAGCCATAGTGACAAAACTTAATGAAGCCTTTTTCCATATTTTTAACATAATGCAAGCAGAAATGCTATGAAATATAAAATCTGGAAATGACCTACAATTCACAAAAAATTATTAGGCATTTCAATGAAACAAACTTAAAATTGCCACTTTTCCAGCAGCTGAATTAGGTGCTCCAAGTACATACACTACGAAGCACTTGTAGCCATCATACCGAGTTCATTCATTTGATGTACAGTGCACATTATTGTAATAAAATACATGCTAATAATGAAAACGAAAATAGATAGTTTTATGAGGCATTCAAATGAAAATGTGGGTTTAAGAAACTCACCACTACTATCAGCACTTTTCGTCTCTCATACTCGAGTTACATCTCCTCACCTTTACATAAGAAAAAGTCGAGTTATATGGCAAGCAATTGAACAAGTCTATTTCAGAATAGTGTCATGCAAAACACGCTCTATGCTCAGTTCATATTTCTCGAGTAAGGCCATGACTGAACTTTGCTTCTGAGAGGCGAGGTGAACTATGTTCGTTTGACCTTACCCCTTGATACTCGCTCCTTCATGCGCTATCTCAGTCGCAGGTAAATGGGCTCGCCTCCCTCCGTCCTTGTTTAGCAGTACTCTGCTAAGTTTGTTTCACATACCTTTATCTTTCGAAACATTACACTTTAGCCACAGTGGTGGACTCATGACTGGGAATGAGAATGTCAACAGTTAAACTCATATTTTTAGGCTGTATTTCTACACTATTCTCGGCCGGGCCTGCCTTGTACGTAGTAAATATCACTCCTGTCGGAGAAATGGTCAATGAAGTTTACGTGATGCCATGTGTATTCCTCTTGGCTAGTGTAATTTACTGCTCTATATACGGAAACTAAACACACATGATTAATGCACTAGCCATATATTTTACTACCACCCGTACCAAGGACATTTTATATAAACTGTGCAAATTAATAAGCCACTATATCACATAAAGTTAAATATGAACCTCAAAATTAATTTTAAAAGTCATCTTTGCTCAAGGTTTTCTATCCAAGGAGATATGGCTAGTGCAAAAATTCTAGCTCCAAATTGGGAATGAATTGCAATCTAATTATTTATTGTTATGATTGTTATGAATTAATAATAAGTCATTGACTTTGTCTGGGTCTAGCTGATTCCTATGACTCATTAAAAGCATTCCAGGTTTACTAAAGTCTCTTTTGCTGCTTGCACTGGTTGCCACAATGCACAACGTATGTCTGGCAATTACTGACAGAGTAGGTAGACTGATTTCATGCTCCTTCCAGCAGAAGAATGGGAAACCACTGAAAACCATTCTTAGACCAGCTGACGGTGTGGACCAGCCCCTCTCCACCTTCTGAATACAGAGGCATAGAGCTACGGTAGAGAAGTGACCACCCCACCTCTGCTCAGTTGACCTGACGGAGTGCAGAGCTGTCGGACCACGGCCACCATGGCCACTTGTGGGCCGAGACCCACTCTACATCCGCCGACCCTTAACTCAACCATTCCAGCACCCTTTTATACCTCTGAATTCCTGGCTTTCGCTCTTTGCAAACAAGGGCTTACTCATATCTGGATGAACCACATAGATTGCAACATCAGTAAAGCAAGCAAGGTCGTCCTCCCTACTCAACAAACTTCACTTCGAACATGCCCTGTCGAACAAATTGGACCAAACTCGGGCAATTTAGCTTATACACTCCACTCATGTGTGATAGTGGTTGCATATGCAGCAAGGCACATGTTGTTCCATCTTGGTTACCTGTCCCAAGATCCTTCTTGCACGAAGAATCTACGGCTTCAAAATATGAGCTGATTCCCCTTGCAGATACAGCCGTGACTACGGAGTTTAAAAAATCCTTAGAGACGGTAGCACAAACCAGAGCTCATCCTTAAAATTTTAGCTCAATCTCATGGATATTACCTGAATTAAAAGATAATGAACATTGTGCAGCATATGCCATGGCGGCCACCAGAGAAGAGACCATATCATGCAACATATGCCGCATTCCCCTTAGACGGGCTAATGCTCACTAGTATAGAAATGTGTTGATGATAAAATTTCAAGTAACTTCCCATCACAGCTATAAATAAAATAATATATGTGCAAAAGATTTATTAACATTCAATTAAATCTTTACAGTACGTACATAACAATTAAAATAAATAGCCTTTGTTTACATTGTTAAAAGTTTTTATTATAAAAGTTGACACTTCCATAACAATTTTCCAAATTCTTCAGTCTGTCAATCATACTTGGAGGACAACATAACTGAGAAAGCACTTTCTTACATTCTCCATCACAACAATATTGAATCTACTATCATAAAAAGGTACAGAATGAATGCTTTAAACATATAAGAAAATTTAAATTCACCTGTAATCTAGAGATAAACATACAGACTACCCCACTGTCCACAGATGACATGCAAAATTCTGCAGGAAGAAATATTATGAGGTACAGGCATTCCCAAGATGCTACTAACCAGAGAAATAGCTGAGGCAAATACAACATACTTGATTACTGAATTTCCTCATATTAGATACTATTTCTTGAGAGCGATTTATCAAAATGTCCTTAGACTTACGTTTTAATTTAAAGATTAACGCACAGCAAAGAATGGCGTCATATTTAATAAAGCACTCACTGCTTTCTTTGCTCAAGCCACAGTATTTGCAGGAATATTCCCATCATCAGAGGACAGTAGATATATGAAAAAGGAAATACTACTTAAACTTATCTGCTTATTTGAAGTAGACTCTCAAGGTAAACTGAAGGGAAAAATATGCATTCTATTCTATGTCCTTCAACCCACTAACAGATATAACATGGAAAAACTCTCAACCATAAATTACCGATCGATTTTGTTGACAAGATTTCCACTGGATAAAACCAAGTTGCATTTCTATACATCTTTGTAGAAGGGCACATGTGTAGCAATCGAATGCTACGAAGGCCTGATTAGCAAATTTCTTCTTGGTCACTGTTGGAGAATAATAATTTAGTGGAGAAGCTATCTGCAATTACTTATTTCTTCTTACATATACATCACAAATTGAGATGAAAAAAAAAAGTAACATATTTTGTACTTTTAAGGCCATAACAGCCCGATAAGAAATTCTATTTTTTATTGGTCACTGTTGGAGAATAATAATTTAGTGGAGAATCTAGGCCTACCTGCAATTATTTATTATTTCATAGTTATACATCCCTAATTGAGAAGAAAACAAAAAAAGCAACTTTATATAGTACTTGATAATAGTTCTGTTCATAATCTCTATTAACATGATGGAGCATGAATCAGGAATAACATTGTATATTTCATGTTACATACAAAGCTTTCTTTCTTCCTTCCTGAGTTTCCATTCAAGTCAGAACTAGATGCAGCAGTAAAATCAGAAAAATAACAGAAACTACAAAAAGGTTACAGCTAAGTCATAATAGTAAACAATGCATCTAAAGCACACTTAAGTGACAATACTCTCACTTACATTGAATTTCTGAATACTATCTATTGTATTATCACTAGAGAATATTATTACATATATTCTTTTAATCCTCAAACACATGTAATAGGGTGTAATCCATGCCAGACAATTAAAATTTTATTCACAATGGCACAATTACTTTATTTTTTGTTGCTTCCAGCTTCTCAATACCTATCTGTCTCCATCCCCAGCAGATGCACATGATAGATCAGCCATTTCCTGTGTCTCTGTTGAAGAGTGTACAAAACAAAAGTTTGGCTGGGACAGTTGCACCCTGCACATGTTTGTGTAATAGAATCCAGTCAGTGATTTTGGTGACAAGTTTGTTTCTTATGTAACGCACTGTTATCTTACATTAAAGACTGTTTACACTCCTAGTGAGAGCAGTATTGTATTTAGAAACATTTTTGTAGTAAGTACCTGTTCAGGCGATGCAGTATATCGCATTAAGCCAGCAAAATACAGTACGTTATAAATATTTTCAGACAGCAGATGCTTTTTGGTTCTAAACTTGCAATTTGAAAGTATAGCCAGAAGGACATTATTGTGCATCCAGTTCCTTAACTGACGTAGTAAAACAATTAGTGACTCCTCTAAGTGCAAACAGCCATAACATTTTCTTTCTTTTACCATTGATTTATGGATGTTCCTCTCACCAGGCTCTTAATAAAGGATCATAAATTAACTTGCATCGGATCAACAATGGACTCAACAAGCACGACCTACACCAAGAAGTGACAGAAATTAAGGGAAGGAACAAGAATTCATGCCTCTTTGAATTTTCAAAGAAAGAAGGCAGAAAACCTAAAACATCATGTTGTCGGTGTAACGAACTAATCTATATGAAACAGAGTCAAGTGTACTGTGAGAACCCATTCTTGAGTGAGAATTTTCTCACTTACTGGTCAACAAATTCATTATCTATGAACATAAATATGTAAGTAAGCTTCAGTCTCTCTTATGAGTTATTATGGCTAATTAGTATGGATTTATAACATCTGAATTTAGTGACTAAAAATTCTTCATGTATTCATATGGCCATATTATATGTAAATTCTAAAGCACTATTTCTTTGAATTTTTAATAATTAACATATATCTTACATACTACAATCTGCTTTATTCATTCATCCTCTTACAATAAATGAGCTTTAAAAAATGTTTTAATGTTATGATAGGGGCATCCAAGTCATTTCTCCCTAACATGCAAGAAAATCTAGCATTTTTGCAAGTTGTGCACATTTTAGTTTATACATATACCTGTAGAAACATTTCAAATCATACGATTTGATTATAGCTGACAGGAAGAGTTATTTTTGCATCAAGTATCTGAAAACACCCCAGTAACGTAAAATGTTTGATTTTATGGAGATATAATATCTGCACCCACGCATGTGTTTGCGTTATGAAATTTGATGCCTGTGCTTGAGGGTGTACTGGAGTAGAACATTTTGATGAAGGACACAATGGAGATATGTCCTAGTCACAGTGGTCACTAATGATGGATACAGGAAACTTTGATTTGAATGCCAACCATCTTAAGGATGAGATTAACATTTAAAGAATCATGAGGAGCCCATAAGTGCACCTTCATTCAATCATTTAGCAAAATAAAATGTGAATTAGTGTGCCTCATTACAACACAGTTAACAAGCTCAAAAGACTACTATTACAAATTAAATTTATTAAAAAGCTGAAAAACCATTTCTTCAACTAGAAAGAATTTGTTTTGAAACCAACCTATCCCAATGAGTTATACTCAGTGTAGAAGTCATCATAAGAAAAAAACTACAGTTTGTAGCAAGAAATGTTATGTAGGAAACCTCATAAGTTAAGGGTTGACATACATATTGACTAGTGCACCGTCTCCTGTAACTGCAAGTGATTTGTCAGCACGGTAGATATCACTAATCATCCTCACTTAGTGACCACAGCCACAAAGCCATACTATATACAGACCTATGACTGTTATATTTAGGAAGAGAATGCCTATCTAAAAATGGTAGCATGCCTGCCTCTCACCAGGAGGCCCCAGGTTCAATTCCTGGCCATTCCAGGGATTTTAATTCTAAACTAAGGGTAGGATTAGGATTCATTCAGTCTGTGAGAGCAACTGGTGAGCTGTCTGCTAAGAGAGGCAGCAGACCCAGTTGCCTAAGCCAAGCAAGGTGACTGAGAATGTCATAATGCTGACTATGTGACACTCAAATATCTGCAGGCCACTGGCTGCACAGCAGTTATCTAGGCAGGCCAAGGGCCCTAATAGCCTGTGCGTGCCACAGGTTTGTTTTCTGCATACCATAATGGATGATGGAGGTATCCAAGAAAATCGTTAGATATGAGCCATTTGCTGTATAGTATGAAGAAACCAATTAAGGACTGATATGGTCAAGTTTGTTGACAATGAAAAAACCACTCTAAAAGAGTCTGTTTAGATACATCTTGAATATACACTACATTTTAGGAGACACTGTATTCAGCTCTGATTGCTTTTCATTTGCTGTTATTACAGAGATTAGACAGGGCTGTAATCTTCTACATATACTGCATTATTCATATTTATACAGAACATTTCATACAAAAGAAAGATGGGATTCAGGTGGTTGGAAATCTTGAAAGCAGTGTGGTTTTTGCCCATTAAAAAGTTGTAATAGTGAACAGTCTTGAAAACTTGTAATGCAAGAGAATATCAGCATTTGTATGAAGTTACATCATTCAGAAATAAACCTATGAATATTGAGTATCTGGTCGGAAGTGCAAAATTAGAACAGATGAATTACTTAGGGTATTTAGGATGTGTATTCTCCAAAGATGGGTCTGGTTCTCTGGTTGAGCAGTGAGCATAATGGCCTTCAGTTCAGAGAATACCAGATTCAATTCCTGGCCAGGTCAGGGATTTTAGCAGTATCTGGTTTAATTCCTTAGGCTTGCAAACTGAATATCTGTCTTAATACACAACTCTTTATATACACAAAACACACTGCACTACTAACCACAACAGAAACACATAATAATTAAACCCATCCCTCCAAAGAAGGTTGGAGTCAGGAAGAGCATCTGGTCATAAAACTGCACCAAGACCACATGTGCAACACAGACTTCGCCTGCAAACCCACTGTGGTGTGGGGGGGAAAAAGAAGACTTTAAGGATGGCAGTATAGTGAGGGAAATGTAATCAAGGTAGAGCATAGCTAACACAGAGATTCTACAGTTATGATTAGCAATATTGTGCAAGAAGAAGGTGTATTTACAAGTCACACTATCCTTCCATCATACTGCTTTTTAACTGACTTAGTTGTATAGAAATGAAAGATGAGCTGGAGCTAACTAACATGAGAGAAGTAAGAAGGATCATTCATACAAACAAGTGGGAACAATGGCAGAAACAGATGCGTTGTGTCTATGGATATATTGGAAGTGCCTCTTCCATTCAAACTTTACAAATACTACATGAATTAACTGATTTAGAATTCTATCCAATATTTTAATTTTATTTAACTTTTGCAAGTAAATCCACTTATAACTCCCAACCCTCATTGCAAGTCGGCTGCTGGTTGGCCGGAAATCTACAGCCTCACTACAAGGTTGGCTGTAAGGTAGGAACTCATTGAAACCCTTGGATGTGATTTTGAAGTTACAGGCAAGGTCACGAATGGTAGGAAGTTATCTTCTGTTTTGCTGTCTAGTTTCCATTAGGTGTATTCATAATGTTAGTGGTATATTTAAATAATGTATGGTATTATGTATATCGGTGAAGTGAATTTTATCTTGCACTAGAGGTGAATTATACATTTGAGACTTCCAGTGTGTTTTGAAGTAGCACAGATGTATATAAGTTGGAAACTCACATACCTCTGAATCCAGCATGGAAGACTTGGCAACAGCAGGCAAAAGTGGTGTAAGTACATACTGCAGCACAGGGATTACAGAAAGTAGTTCGAAGTGTTCAAGTGCAAAACTACTTTAAGGCTCCTTTCTTTTTGTAATCATTTCATGAGAAATTAGAAATTGTTGAAAATGATCCACCAAAGCAAACTCTTTGTTTGAAAACAAAAACAAAGGCATTTACTTGACATCAACGAGCATATTATTTTATGACTCTATACTGTGGCTGTGTGGCTGTAAACATTTAAATAGAGTGTATTGCTGGCCCTGTCTTTTATTTGTGACAACACCTGCATGATGAGTATGCTATAGATACCTCAATTTTTCAAGATGACAACAGCAAAGTTCATTGGGCTGGACGCATATGTGACCAGTTTTATGAACAATCCCCCACCCTATTACATCTTAACTGGCCTGAAAAATCAGCTGACTTGAACCCCACTGAAAATCTGTGTGGCATGTTAGAACAGCGGGTAAAACCCCTACATCACCATCCCCGCAATGTGGTGGAATCGCGCGATCAAATCCTCAGCGCCGGGCTGAGTGGCTCAGACGGTTAAGGCGCTGGCCTTCTAACCCCAACTTGGCAGGTTCGATCCTGGCTCAGTCCGGTGGTATTTGAAGGTGCTCAAATACGACAGCCCCATGTTGGTAGATTTACTGGCACGTAAAAGAACTCCTGCAGGACTAAATTCGGGCACCTCGGCGTCTCCGAAGACCTTAAAAAGTAGTTAGTGGGACGTAAAACAAATAACATTATTATTATTACAAATCCTCAGCGAGTGGCTTAACCTGAATGCAACACACCTGCACAACCTTGTGAACTCACTTTCTAACCAAATCCAGGCAGTTATCAAGTCCAGAGGTGGAGTTACACGATATTAAATGATGCTTGTAATGATTTCTCTAGCGGTGACTAATTAGTTGTCCATTGAGTTTACAATAAAACTATTAGAGAGAACAGGAAAATTATGTGTCACTTAATAACTACTGTTTGCTTTCTAGGCTCTCAGGAATTTGCTTTTAGGGGCCATTACGAACATAATCTATCTTTGAACCGAGACATATTTATTCAGATTTTGAACTTTGGCATATTACAACAATCAAATTTTGAAACCACTTGGAAACTTCAGTAGTTTTTCATGATTCTTCCCCCAAAATTCAGAATGATTTAATATTTTCTCTCTCCCTCTGAGGTAATGACTTTTGTTGCCTTCATTCTTACCTTACTTCTCCATGAAAAACTGGAGAATCGATCTAGCCTACAAGAAGAAAGGTAAGCAAATTTTATGTAAATGATTTTGTAATCATTCAGTAACTGTTAAAAAGTTAGGAAATGACTGTGTTAGTTTTTACAATAATTGCAAATGAATTCAATAACATGGTTTGTTTTTTTCCAAGCTGCTTTACGTCGCGCCGACACAGATAGGGCTTATGGCGATGGTGGGACAGGAAAGGGCTAGGAGTGGGAAGGAAGCGGCCATGGCCATAATTAAGGTACAGCCCCAGAATTTTCCTGGTGTGAAAATGGGAAACCAGGGCTGCCGACAGTGGGGTTCGAACCCACTATCTCCCAAATACTGGATACTAGCCTCACTTAGGCGACTGCAGCTATCAAGCTCGGTATGACATGTTTTAAATGGCAGCTTCTTCTAAGGAGAAAAACCACACTATGTCGCTGGGCAGAATCGTAATCATAAGATACAGTCTAAGTTAGCAATGTCTTTCTTTCTTTCTTTCTTTCTTTCTTTCTTTCTTTCTTTCTTTCTTTCCTTACAATCACCTGGGGTCGGCATTAATGTGGATGAAGTTCAGTTTTACAGCTGTATGCCCTTCCTGATGCCAACCATATGTGGAGGGATGTATTCTATATTATGTGTTTCTATGATGGTTGGTCATGTGTTGCGAGGTCTGTAGATAAAGGTGTGTATTGAGACAATCACAAACCCAGTCCCTGAGCCACAGGAATTAACTATACATACCGGCAGTTAAAATTCTCGGCCTGACCAGGAATTGAACTTGGGGCCCTCTGAACAGAAGGTCTGTACTCTGACCATTCAGGCTAAGTTAAGAACAGATGTGTTAAATGAAGCTGTGTTTACCAGTTGGTTTCAGAGAAGGTCTTGTGAGAGGTGAATGGAGAAATGTGGACTAACAGACGTGGTCATGGAGGGTATGAAAATCCGAGGAAGGTCTAAAAGTTGATGGCTAGTTTCAGTATTTAATGAAGGTACAAGGCATACAAGCAGAAGAGGCCAGAATATTAGCTGCAAATAGAGGATTATGGGTGCACATAGCATGCACTTCAATCACACAGACTTTCAGTCTGAGCACTGAAAAGAATAACAGTCTATAATGAATTTAAATATAATGTACTGTATATATATTTGTGGGTGATTAAACAAGACATATATATATATATAAAACTTATATTTCATTCATTGTTTAATAATTTCCAATATTTATGTTTAAAATTTGCATACCAATAATTAATTTAGGAATAACCTGTGTAATCATAAGATACCCTTATAGAAGACATGTCCTACAAAACTCTGTACTTCACTGAAGAAGAATATGTTAGATAAAAAGATAAAGGTGAAGCAAGTGAAAGTGTATATTGGGTAAAATAAGTATTCATGCACAGACCTTTAATGAAACAGAAACTCATTATTTCACTTTATATGAACATTATGCAGTGTTCTCCCCAGGTCAGCTGGGTGGCAGGAATGAGTAGCCAGGCAGGGAATGCTACGTAAAAACAAATATGATAAAATTTCAACATACTTTTCTCAGACCATTAACAATAATATTAGACAGGTAAACATTAATTGCAAAAATGAACTATTTTAGTGTTATAACGTAGAAGACATAACAGAGTATTTTGAACTTCTAGTGTTCTACTCCTCGTTCATAATCACTCGGTTGCTGTGGAGAGCCAGACGCATTTGTTAGTTCCCGCAGAATCGAGTGCTCGCATGCGATTCCACACTAATGCAGACACCGCTTGCGTGACACTACATGATAAGCTGAACATTTAAAGTTCGACATAACTCGCGCAATTATGCTGACAATAATGAAGATTTTTCATTTAAATAGTTTCCAGTATTTACATTTTAATTTGGAACACACCACGACTCAAATAAGTATTAATGCGAGTGAGTTGGCCATGCGGTTAGGAGCGTGCAGCTGTGAGTCTGCATTCAGGAGATAGTGGGTTCGAACCCCACTGTCCGCAGCCCTGAAGATGGTTTTCTGTGGTTTCCCATTTTCACACCAGGTAAATGCTGGGGCTGTACCTTAATTAAGGCCACGGCCGCTTCCTTCCCACTCCTAGCACTTTCCTTATCCCGTCGTTGCCATAAGACCTATCTGTGTCGGTGCAATGTAAAGCAACTTGAAATATTATGTAACTAGCACATATGAATGGATGAAAACCATAACAGTATAAGTGACATTAAAAAAAAAAAAATGAGTTAAGTGCAGGATGTAACCTTTCACCAGCAAAGAGGTACAAGTGATAGCGGTCCATTAAACATGCAATATTTATTTTATTTATTTTATTCCATACCTGAAATTATATAAGTGATAAGATGTTTAAATGCCTTTTTCTCTGAATGATCAAAATGCTACTTATACCGTTATGGTTTTCACCCATTCATATCTAGGTTAGAAAGGTCCTGGGGAGAACACTGTATTATACCAAGGATGAAGTACTTGTACCAGTCACTGCAAGAATATCTTGCTTTTTATGACTAAATAAAATAAAAATGAATTTTCCAAGCCGAAAAAATCCTATTCATAGGTAATAAGTACTGTAATTTTTATTTCAGTATTTTGTATGCATCTACTATGGCCCAAAGCCTTCTTGACATGGAAACTAAAAGGAGCCTATTTCATTCATTCATTCATTGTTAGATTCTTTCCAATAGTTATGTTTAAGATTAGCATACCAGTAATTAATTTAGAAATAACCTGCATAAACATACAAGATATCCTTATAAAAGACATCTCCACAAAACTCTCTTACCTTCAATAACAATCAGTTCTCCCACATCAGCATACGTCGTACACCCCTACGGTGTGATGGTTGGCACAACATTCTTATAAAAGAGCACCACACAGATCCTCCCCCCCCCCCCCTAACCTAAAGATGTTGAGATGCTTTCATCGGAGAAAACAACCTTCCTCCATAATTCCAATGGTTTATTCAGATATAACCATTCAAATTTTGGTCTTTTCATCCTGTTGCAATCCCTAATGAATGGCTCCTTTCTTGCTGTTCGACATTTGTACCCAGCTTTATGAAGGTAGTTTCTTACTGCCTGCAGTGTCATTTCCTTGACCATTGATATAGCAATGTCTTCAGCCAGTGTTCAAGTACTAACTCACGAGTGCTTGTGCATTTATTGTACTAAACAGTATATTGTGATTCCCTGTCTGTTAGAGCTCTAGGTTGTCAAGCTCTCGGTTCATTCACAACAGATCCTGTCCTTTTGAACTTACCAATTATACACCGGACAGTCTCATGAGTTAAAGTTAACTTAGAACCAATTTCTGATAACTGGCCCATTCTTGCAACAAAGAAACAATTTTGTCTTGAATATCAGTGATCAACTCACTATGTTGGTGACCCATTGAACTCCATTGTCACTTTTATTTTTGCTAGTATCTTCATGTCGCACTGACACAGATATGTCTTATGGTGACGATGGGACAGGAAAGGCCTAGGAATGGGAAGGAAGCGGCCGTGGCTTTAATTAAGGTACAGCCCCAGCATTTGCCTGGTGTGAAAATGGGAAACCATGGAAAACCATCATCAGGGCTGCCGACAGTGGGGTTCGAACCCACTATCTCCCGGGTGTGAGCTCACAGCTGCGTGCTCCTAACCGCATGTCCAACTCGCCCGGTATTGTCACTTTTAATCACTGACATATTCTGTATATGTTTTCTGGACAAGCAGAAAAGTGTTTTTTCTTCAATCAATCAATCAATCAATCAATCAATCAATCAATCAATCAATCAATCAATCAATCAATCAAACAATCCTGATCTGCATTTAGGGCAGTCGCCAAGGTGCCAGATTCCATATCTGTTGTTTTCCTAGCCTTTTCTAAAATAATTTCAAAGAAATTGGGAATTTATTGACATCTCCCTTGGTAAGTTTTCCAATTCCTACCTCCTCTTCCTATAAACTAATATCAAATACAGTAGAGACAATACACGACACTTACGGATTTCGCCTTGCTAAAATGGGAGACAATTCGACGGTGGCACTCCTAGTGACTTGACCTGAACAAATCGCGCTAAATTCAAATATCAATGGAAATGTATATACGGAAATGGATAAATAAATTATGTCTAGAAAGACAGTGGTATTGAGATATTAATTTCGAAGTTGCTAAAGCAATTCTGGATAAATGAATGAAGAATTATTTAAAAGGTTATTATTCAAAGACTGAAATTAGACATATAAACAAGGTGTGAAATGGACTGCTGTGAAATGGCTTGATCTTTCATTTATGCATTACTTTTTCAGCTTTAGCATACCTACCTGAAATCTTATGGTTGGATTTGTCTTTTTTCCTCATTTAAAAACAATGTATCATCACATTAAGACATTTGTCAATAAAACTATCGGCACATTCCTTACACATATGATGCAATGAATTAACATTTAATAGCTGGACAATTTTCCTCTTAACATGAAGCCTACTAACAGAAAGAAAATCTATAAAATCCCGGCTTTAATCTAAAAAGAGGGATAAAGAAAGAAAAGTTTGAAAATGTTGTCGATAGTGATGCTTTGAGGAATATGTACGTACAATTAGAGTAAAAATGTAACACACCCTTGGCTGCATAGTCGAGGATTTTTAAAGTCGCTGACCTGGAAATGATCTGAACAGATCTTATAATTCTTATACAAGCGTAACGTCCCTTCTTTCTTGTACACTTTATCCAAATCGCTTCTGTGACATTTCAAAATCCACAGATCACACCTACAACAACACATCGGTATTGAAGGTTAACTGCTGCACTATACAATAAAATATGCGTATTATATTTTAAGCCCGTTAAAACATGGGTCGAGCAGGTCAGAATATTATGAAGTACTATAAAAATCTGTCACTGGAAGAATATATATGCAAACACAATATTACTTACATGTTCTTGTCACGAGGGAACCTGAAGAACGAGCATGCATTTTTCTCTACTTCGTAATTACTGCAGCCAAACACAGCACATACCTTTCCCCTCATGTTGAGAGGAGATATCAAGGAATGACACATGCTACTATTTAATTATGTCAACTCACTGAAAACGCATAAATAACACCAAAAACTTCACACAAAAATACACGTGCTCTTATGACAGAATCAGTACCGTTCAGGTCTATCCGCTAGAGTGAGCTCCAATAGCTGTCCCTCGATATCTCGCTCAGTGTCGTGTATTGTCTCTACTGTATTTGCTAATATTCACCTCAATTTGTCCTCTTGAATTCCAACTTTATCTTCATATTGTGATCTTTCCTACTTTTAAAGACACCACTCAAATTTATTCGTCTACTAATGTCATTCCACACCATCTCTCCACTGACAGCTCAGAACATACCGCTTCTCTTTTCAGACAAAGTGTTGTTTCACTTACGTGTGTAAGAAAATTATCAAAACCCCTGATAATGGAGTGTCGAAAAAACCAGTGGCGTATGCTGAGTCCAAATGCGGGCTACCACTAGATTTAGGTTACCCCTTTTCAATGGTTGGTTTAATGAATGTCAAGACTTTTAAGAGTTTTGGGCTGCAGCCAATAGTCAACGGAGTAGACTGCTGCGTTGTCAAAGCTGTTTCAGAAGCTGCTGTCCTAGCCTCTGCTACTGTCAATGCTGAACACCTGATCAGTGGAGATGGTAGCTTAAGATTTAGCAAATTACAGTCCGATTTTGTGGCTAAATGGATAAAATGCTTGCCTTTGGTACGATGGCTCCCAGTTCAGTTCTCAGAATCAACCCCCTCGTACTGCTGATTCCCCTGGCTTGGGGACTGGCTGTTTATGGCGTCTTCGCTATTCATTTCATCCTGATTAGGTCACCACCAAGCCTATACAGATGCCGTGCACCATTATTATTATTATTATTATTATTAAATAAAAATTGTGAATTTTACAGCATTAGCAGTGGTCGTACATATCGTTCAGTGGTTTATTAGCTTTCTCGCGAGATAGTGGTGGTGGATAGTGGACAGCAGGCAATGGTATGTTGATAAACGGGGTTAAAAGTCAGGTTGTGAGTTTCACAAATAGGAAAAGTCCTCTCAGTTTTAATTACTGCGTTGATGGGGTGAAAGTTCCTTTTGGGGATCATTGTAAGTATCTAGGTGTTAATATAAGGAAAGATCTTCATTGGGGTAATCACATAAATGAGATTGTAAATAAAGGGTACAGATCTCTGCACATGGTTATGAGGGTGTTTAGGGGTTGTAGTAAGGATGTAAAGGAGAGGGCATATAAGTCTCTGGTAAGACCCCAACTAGAGTATGGTTCCAGTGTATGGGACCCTCACCAGGATTACCTGATTCAAGAACTGGAAAAATCCAAAGAAAAGCAGCTCGATTTGTTCTGGGTGATTTCCGACAAAAAAGTAGCGTTACAAAAATGTTGCAATGTTTGGGTTGGGAAGAATTGAGAGAAAGAAGAAGAGCTGCTCGACTAAGTGGTATGTTCCAAGCTGTCAGCGGATAGATGGCGTGGAATGACATTAGTAGACGAATAAGTTTGAATGGCGTTTATAAAAGTAGGAAAGACCACAATATGAAGATAAAGTTGGAATTCAAGAGGACAAACTGGGGCAAATATTCATTTATAGGAAGGGGAGTTAGGGATTGGAATAACTTACCAAGGGAGATGTTCAATAAATTTCCAATTTCTTAGAAATCATTTAGGAAAAGGCTAGGAAAGCAACAGATAGGGAATCTGCCACCTGGGCGGCTGCCCTAAATGCAGATCAGTATTGATTGATTGATTGATTGATTGATGGTGTCCGACCCTTGATCACGGGTTCGATTCCAACCAACAAAAGAGAACACTACACCTGAAAGATTGCATTTCATTTTAGCAGACCTACCCACAAAAAGAAAACTATATAACTCTTATATAACAGCAGCCCTGCAGTGTCTTCCTACAAGGATGTAGAGGTAACGGGAGTGAAATGTCAGCACTCTGTTATCTATGAGTATACGGTGAGGAAGTATATACGATGAGGAACGCATGGCTGTTAATTAGCAGTGGCGATCTGATAGACCGAAACCTAGCATACCTATTTCCCCCAGTCCCCGAACCTATCGAGCATACATCAGCAAGCCGCTTGAGGTGGGTCGAGGGGAAAGGGACGCAGAGTCTGGGCTGCAATAGCTTTCTCCGATGCCTTGCTCTCAGAAATACGTGCGACTTTTTTTTTTTTTCATTGCATTGAAGTTTTGTAAATGGAAGAATGTGTCATATGCTTACATTATAATGTGCTTTAGATTTCCATCAATCTCATTTGAGGTTTGGGCTTCACCGATAGCCTTGGTAGCCCTCAGTATATGCCACTGCGAAAAACCTAATAATCGGTGAGTACTTTTAAAGTGCATTAGAATTTATCAGGCAGTCACACTAGCTTGCTCTCATATTGCCCAGCCAATGGGAAGCAAAAGCTTGCTGGCAAAGGCCTCAGCTGCAGTTCTGCATTAATTGGATGACTCTATATTAGGCATACATCATAATTATGTATTAATTTAACACATCAAACACTGGCGTACACATAACAAACAAAATATTCGTGAACTGCATTACTGCCAAATAATTCAACTTTGAAAACTTTGTGTATGAATACTTATTTTGCTCATTGGATGTTCCTTCCCATTGGTAAACAACCTATAAAGTAGACTTCATGGTCATCTACCACACTTTCAGAGATGCAAAATGGGCTGATCAATCATTAGAATTCTTTCATTACCGGTAACCTGGAAAGGAATTCCTGAACATGCCAGAAAATCTACTGACCTGTGTCTCTTGTATCTAGGCATTCTTACAGTACATGCCAACTGACTATGCCAAGATTAAATCAGGCAACTCTTACCATAGGAGGTAAGTGCCAAATTGATTATACTATCCAGGCAAATGTATTTGTTATGAAGCATTATTTTTGTGTTTTATAAGTTACCTATGTGGAACTAGTTATGCAGGGTGACCTGATGAGAAACATGTATTTTAATATTACATAGAACAGCTCCATAGAACTTTAACGACTATCAGGAAGGACACAAAAAGCTTGTTGGGGCCAATGACCTTGAGGTTAAGTGGCCTTAAACAACAAGAATCATCATCATCATCATCATCATCATCATCATCATCATCATCATCATCATCAAAGAGCTTGTTATCATATACTCTGCACAATATTTCACATGATTTGGTTAGATTATTAATCAACACTTCACCAAAACAGCAGTTTTAATGAAGAAGCCACAATATTTTTCCATGTGTGACATCTTAAGGGTAACATGATTGTTCATATCATTCAAATTCTCTACATTTCTCACAATCAAATGCTAACTTACAGGACATTATAAACAAATATACAGTTTCTCATATTATTAGTTGAAGAAAATCAGTATCAGACATTAATTATATTCCAACGCACATAATAACTTTGTGATAACGTAAGTAGGGCTAAACCACCAGCATAGATCCAAGAGATGTCTGCAATTGGACAGAATTTTCCTATAAGTGTATGTTTTGACTAGTTGTACAGATAATACTAGTCCTTGTCTCTCATTAACTCACTTTAAAATGTCTGTATACTTTATTTCCAGTTATGATGTATCTGTAAATTATTCTGCAATGCAAATGGCAAATCTGAGAGAAGAAAAATGCTCATTCATTATGGTACATGTGAATACAACCATGATCTCTTAATTAAGGGTGACCTTTGCTATAAATTTGTGTTGTGTTATTTAGGTTTAATTCTTACAACAAAGTTTTATCCAATACAACTAGTCAATTTATTTGTTTTTCTAAGTACCTATTAGATAATACCGTACTTGACAATCATTATCAACATCCACTCACTGTTAACAATAAAATAATGTATCAAGAAGTTGCTTCTTTTATTTCAGTCATCATTTTGAGAATACCTTTGTTTCTTTACATAAACGTTCATGTATATTTTACCAATATTGCATATAACTCCCCAAACTGTTACCACAGAGTGTATGTGCCAAGGGTATGGTCATAGTTTGAGCATTTTGATTGCTGTGGGTGGGGCAATTACCTTGGGTGGGGGGAGATATTTTGAGATCAATTTGCTACCACAAACATTCTCTATCTTACCTTTAATATCCTATATTAACAACTTTAATTTAATAACCAAACCTCTGTAAAGTAAAGAACATTCACACAGAATTAAAAGACAGACCTAATCAAATGCATTTACTGCATGCTTTTTAACACAGCATTCATTGGCTTGTCTACCGCTGAAATTTCTAAGAGCCAACAGAGTGGCTTCGAAGTATACCTATTTATTTACAATTATAATTAGGAGTGTTAATCAAATCTGAAAAATCTTTCTACATAAAGATAAAATTTTGACTTAAAATATTATAATTAACATTGTGCATACTGGCACACTTTAAAACTAAGAAAGTGAATGCAGTAGAGAGTTTGATTACCATTTAGCTATAAAAAATATTGAAGAATGCAGCAAAGCAGAACAGCCAATAAATATAAGTACAGGAGATGCATGAGACAATTTTTCAAAACTTATTAGTGATATCTTAATTAGAATTGAGAAGGGAAGGTAAAATGAAAACATAAAAATAATTTCTACACTATCAAAATGTCAAATTTTCTTTTAATTACTAGGAGTTAACTAAAGCTCAAAACAACTGATAAACTCCAAAAGAGAGTATTCTATATATACCCCATGGTGCAACAGCCCTAAAGGGCCTTTGCATCCCATGCGACCGCTGCTCAGCCCAAGAGCCTGCAGATTACGAGGCGTCGTTTGCTCAGCATGATGATTCCTCTCGGCCATTATTCTTGGCTTTCTATACCGGGATTCTGTATATACCAGGTGGCTCACGGATGCCGTACTTTCTACTTATAAATGTCCCGCATGCATAAGTGATGTGTGAAGTTGTCTACCAACTGATTTTAACAGGGGAACTACTGCCAGCGGGCAGGTTACATCAGAATATGAAGAGATAAGAAACAGAGTCACACTCGCAGCATGTTACTCAGTGTTGCCGGTCGAATGCACCCCTTGCATTAGTAAACATTGTTTTCGACCGCATAGTTCTAGGCTGGTGTATGCTACAGCCGCACTATATTTGCTGTCTGCATATTGGCAGTAGCTAGTGTGATCAGCAGCGGTGAATACACAGACATTATTTTAATCTGAACAATCTGGTCGGAATGCAACAGAAGCTCCAAACAGACGTATGCCTTCTACATACGTACTTCACCGAACAGTATTAGTTTTTGTTTCATACATGTAACTCTTCCATCAAGTGGAATGTCTACACATGTATAAATAAATAAGTTATTAGATTTCATTTACTGCATCTTTATCTTTGCTAGGGGCTTTACGTCACACCGACACAGATAGGTCTTATGGCGACGATGGGATAGGAAAGGCCTAGGAGTTGGAAGGAAGCGGCCGTGGCCTTAATTAAGGTACAGCCCCAGCATTTGTCTGGTGTAAAAATGGGAAACCACGGAAAACCATATTCAGGGCTGCCGATAGTGGGATTCGAACCTACTATCTCCCGGATGCAAGCTCACAGCCGCGCGCCTCTACGCGCACGGCCAACTCGCCCGGTACTACTGCATCTTTGGGGTGTCTACAAACAGTAGCGGCAATTAGGGGGTGGGGTGAGGAGGGACAGTTGCTCCCACCCGCACTTTGTAGAGTAAATAGGACATTTATTCCATTTTAGCCAGCTGGAACTAGGAATTATTTAAAAAAAAGCTATTTGTACAAGCCTTGTTGTCTTATATGCTAAATCTTTCCTTTACTGTATGGCGCTACGGCAAGTAGTGGAGACCTTGAATGTGCTGTGAGGAAGGGTAGTAGGGGTACAAATTTTTGCCGAGGTCTTGGACACAGAGTTATAATTCACCTGCTTGCCGCGCGCATTCGTCAGTCTGGCAGTCTCTTTATTTTCTGTTAGTTTCTTAGTGTGTATTCGAATACTAAATGATTATTAATTGCATAATCATGCCGTACATCTATGTAATTGTACAGGGCGACCTGGCCGTGGGGTTACGGGCGCGCAGTTATGAGCTTGCACTCAGGAGATAATGGTTTTGAATCCCATTGTCGACACCACTGAAGAGGGTTTTCCGTGGTATCCCATTTTCATACCAGGCAAACGCTGAGGCTGTACCTTAATTAAGGCCACGGTTGCTTCCTTCCCATCAGTTCTATCTGTGTCGGTGCGACATAAAGTCAATTGTAAAAACATATATATTTAATTGTAATTGTAATTTCAATGCGAGAGAATACCAACTTTACATTCACCGGACCAAATTATTTCGTTTGTATTATCCTTTTTTATAAGTAAATGTAATGAATCAGCCCCGTGGATTAGGCCTATTCGTAATAATAGGGTTTTTTTGAGATTTTGATTCAATGCTGTATAATAAAATTTTCACCAGGTCTCACAAACATACTACGGGGCATTTACTTAATAAATAACATAAGAATGTTGGTATTAGCTCCTGTTGCAATACGATTACAACTGAATATTTTTTTTTTTACATTTGGCTTTACATCACACCGACATAGATAGGATTTATGGTGATGATGAGACAGAAAAGGGCTGCGCATAGAAAGGAAGCGGCCGTGGCCTTAAATAAGGTACAGCCCCAGCACTTGCCAGGTGTGAAAATGGGAAACCACAGACAACCATCTTCAGGGCTGCTGACAGTGGGATTCGAAACTACTATCTCCCGAGTGCAAACTCAGAGCTGCACACCCATAACCCCACCACCACCTCGCCCGGTATAATTACATAGAAGTACGGCATGATTATGCAATTAAAATAATTTAGTATTTGAATACTCACTAAGAAACTAACAGACACTAAAGAGACTGCCAGACTGATGAATGCGCGCGATAAGTGGGTGAATTATAACTCAGTGGCCACGACCGCAGCAAAAATTTGTACCCCTACTACCCTTCCTCACAGCACATGCAACGTCTCCACTACTTGCCGTAGCGCTATACAGTAAAGGAAAGATTTAGCATATAAGACAACAAGGCTTGTACAAATAGCTTTTTTAAAAATAATTCCTAGTTCCAGCTGGCTAAAATGGATTAAATGTCATATTTACTCTACAAAGTGCGGGTGGGAGCAACTGTCCCTCCTCACCCCACCCCCTAATTGCCGCTACTGTTTGTAGACACCCCAAAGATGCAGTAGTACCGGGCGAGTTGGCCGTGCGCGTAGAGGCGAGCGGCTGTGAGCTTGCATCGGGAGATAGTAGGTTCGAATCCCACTATCGGCAGCCCTGAATATGGTTTTCCGTGATTTCCCATTTTCACACCAGACAAATACTGGGGTTGTACCTTATTTAAGGCCACGGCCGCTTCCTTCCAACTCCTAGGCCTTTCCTATCCCATCGTCGCCATAAGACCTATCTGTGTCGGTGCGACGTAAAGCCCCTAGCAAAAATAAAGATGCAGTAAATGAAATCTAATAACTTATTTATTTACACATGTGTAGACATTCCACTAGATGGAAGAGTTGCATGTATGAAACAAAAACTAATACTGTTCGGTGAAGTACGTATGTAGAAGGCATACGTCTGTTTGGAGCTTCTGTTGCATTCCAACCAGATTGTTCAGATTAAAATAATGTCTGTGTATTCACCGCTGCTGATCACACTAGCTACTGCCAATATGCAGACAGCAAATATAGTGTGGCTGTAGCATACACCAGCCTAGAACTATGTGGTCGAAAACGATGTTTACTAATGCAAGGGGTGCATTCGACCGGCAACGCTGAGTAACATGCTGCGAGTGTGACTCTGTTTCTTATCTCTTCATATTCTGACGTAACCTGCCCGCTGGCAGTAGTTCCCCTGTTAAAATCAGTTCGTAGACACCCCACACATCACTTATGCATGCGGGATATTTATAAGTAGAAAGTACGGCATCCGTGAGCCACCTGGTATATATATGTATACTGGAATGAATTGGTAGATGAATAAAAGCTGGAAAATGTAAGGTTTTCTGCTTATGCTATCAGTGTTGACATAATAGCACCAACTAGCAAATACAAGGTTTGGAATTTTAATAGTGGCAACTATTTAATTACAGTTGATACACACCAGGCAAGTTGGCCGTGCATGTTGAGGTGCACGGCTGTGAGCTTGCTTCCAGGAGATAGAGGGGTTCGAATCCCACTGTCGGCAGCCCTGAAGATGGTTTTCCGTGGTTTCCTATTTTCACACCAGGCAAATGCTGCGGCTGTAGCTTAATTAAGGCCACGACCGCTTCCTTTCCGACTCCTAGGCCTATCCCATCGTCGCCATAAGACCTATCTGTGTCGGTGCAACGCGAAGCCCGTAGCAAAAAATTGATACAAAGGAGATGCATGTTACCAAGGTTACTGTCCTTCAAAGTAGTCGTCAGCACCCATTGCCAGTGATGTGGAAGTCATAGTCATGGGATACCTTTAGTAGCGCCTGTTATTTTGGTAGTTTGAATGGAGCGGTCTACTGCCTGACGAATCTCTGAAACAGTTCTGAAGCAAATGCCCCAAAGAGGTTCCTTCATCTTAGGAATCATGTCAAAGTCACAAGGGCTTAAATCTGGGCAGTATGGTGGAAGGTGCAGCAATTCCCAGCCCCATCGACTGAACATATCAGCCACAGTTTGCCCTGTATATGGCCAAGCATTGTCGTGCAAAATGATGAGTGGGTTCTACACAAAGTATTGCCGCTTCTTTCTCAAAGCTGATTCCAGGTTGTGTTCCAGAAATGAACAGTAATACTGCACATTGACGGTCCGCTGTGGAGAAATGTAATGCATTAGGATAACACCACCACAGTCATACATGAGAATAACCGTAACTTTCACATTGCTGGAGTTCTGACAAACTTTCAATCTTCATGGTGACTCGCAATGACGCCATTTGTTCGATTGGTGTTTCAGTTGTGGCTCATATGATTTGGCCCATGTCTTATCCAATGTAATGATATGGTGTAAGAATCAAATAAAATCAACTTTTAATTTTTATTATTAAAAATTGTAAATGTGACATCTGCTGGGGGTCCTCATGGCATGAAGAAGAAAACAGTTCTATAATTTAGACATTCTCTTCACAGCTGTCCAAGGAAACACTCATCTTTTAAATTAAACTTAAGTGGAACAAGTATATAGTGAATACTTGGGATATAAATTGAGAAAATTCTTTCCAAAATGAAAATTTACAAAATTTCTCATTAATAAATCGTATGGTATAAACATGTCTGAAACTTCTCATTTTGATAAGCATTGAACATGAAAGTTTTGGCACATATTAGATCTGATGCTACTGATTTCAGATATTATTTTACTTCCTCTTCATAAATCATACTCATTAAATAGGCAAAACATGATTTTAAAGTCTGTGAGGAAAATAGTTTCTGCCTTATATCGTTGCTCAGACGAAAGGAGAGTTGTTATTTCTGTCAAAGAGCTTAAGCTGATCTTCTGTCAAGGGCCCCAATCAGTTCTTGGTTTTGCTGTGCATGTATTACTCAGTTAAATGAATAAATTGGTTTAGAGCAGTAAAAGGAGTATAACAAATAAGTAATTCTAGTTAGCAAAGAAAATGTAATGAATAGTTACCTCCTTTCCAACAGATATGAATAAAGGTTGGAGGTGCTATGATATACCTCCACACAGATTTCTTCCCAACTATTCTTACAATACCAGAACTTGAAAATCACTAAAACTGAAGTTAAGATTGTTGAGCTCTGAGTTACAGATATTGCTTAACCACATGACGGTGCAGTTCAAACCCACACATTCCCAAATGCAGAGCTTGGCTTCATAGCCATAGTGCAGTAACATGTGTGGCCACTCTGCTCGGTATGGATTATGCACTGTCATTGGGAATAAAATAAATACTTCCATACATCTCAATGAGATAATTGCAGCTTTAGAAAGTATGTCCATTTTTTTTCTACAGGTGAGATGTCCTAACTAGTTTGTGTTTCCTGAAAACCCAAGTGTTTGACATAATTCACTCTGGCTAGAAGTCTTTCAGTTTTCATGAGGTTACACCTAAGTCTACTTTGTTACAGTTTGGTTACATTCCTTTTATATAACAATGTATGTTAATCTATATATATATATATAAAATTGGATGTTGGTATGTTTGAAGCTAATAGACTCAAAAACTACTGGACCAATTTTGCTGAAATTTTCACAGTTTGTTCTTATTACATCTGAGAGGGGTTATGAAGTGGTTTGAAAGAAATCTGATTGGTAGTTCGGCACTAAGGGGTAAAAAATAAAATAGGGGAAGATAAGCAAACTGCAGGACAAGTCTGATCAACGGGTTGCCTGCCCAACAGTATGTGAAGATTATGATGTGTTCCTTAAAACTTGTTTTCTGCTTTTATCTGGAAAAATTACTGTAGGGACAAGAAACACCTAGCACCCCTAAAGGAAGGGGGTGAAACTTAAAAATCTGAAAATGACGATATTAGTGACAAATTCATAATCTTTGGGGTAGCTGAGATGAACTGTGACACTCTGAATGGCGTTTAAGTCAAAGTTCGTTCCCAATCGGTATGGTAAACATATTATGACTTACTGTTTAGGAAAGAAAACTGTAGGGCAAGACACACATACGGGCAGGATCGCACAAATGAAGATGTTACAGACAATAAAATTGGTATTTGGAATCTTCTTTAAAATAAACACATTTTTTTAATTTTTGGAAAATCCATAAACTATATTATTGGTATTAAATGTTCATAAAATTATTGAAAAGGCCAGGAAACACAATGTGACTACGACAGGCACATCAAGATGAGTTATCTGACCTATTCATAATGAATGCTGTGGAGCAGTGCACGGGTCTACTAGTGTACTTCATATGTCTGGTAATTGAAAGTCCTATTTATGACAGCATACCCACTTTTTAAAAACACCGCAACCCACTGAATGTTCCATATTTTATCAGTTGCAATAGTTCGTCTTGTGATCAGATGCTAGCATAAGCAGAATGTGGCCAGTGAGTGAGAATGTTCATATGCAATGAGAATACACAATCACTCCTCGTCAACACGAGTAAAAATTTTGTTGCGATTCATCAGTAACTACAAGCAATTTTAATGCTGATCATGACACAGCAATGATGACACTGGTTTTCCTGCACGTCATAGTCAGAAACTACACACACTTCACTCTTATTTAAACTTTGAAGAAGCCAATTTGTTTTGAGGGACTTGTACTTTGTTCACTTTGCCTAAACTGAATCCACTCCTACAAGGCCATCTCCACCTTATCATTCAAATGGTTGCTTGCCTTCTCCAGAACAAGAGGTTCTTCGTAGAATTTCAAGGAACACACAGTCGCTGGAAAACTCAATGCTATGGTCTACCACAGTGTATTGTTCCCTCTCCATAGCTGTTTATTGTGTAAACCAATTATTTTCTTCCATCTGCGTTGTAACCGTACAACAGAGTTACAGATTCCATTCAGTATTTATTATTATTATTATTGACCCGATTCATTAGATTTTATATTCTGTTTCTCATCATTTAGACTGTAATAATTAGGCATCACGCATATTATTGTATTTAATCATAGGTTAAGTGAAATTTGTTTGTAATTATTCCGTATTGCTGTAAGTGAGATTTGTTGGTTTCATATAGTCATGCTATGGCTTGTAACTCTGGCTAGATGAGCTGGCATAGTATTTTGCAATCGAGGCTATGTTTAACTGAGAATGTTGTGTGCAAGTAGAATTCCCGGTGACGCATGAAACTTAGTCATCTGCAATCCGCTTGGGCACGCTTAGACAACACTTGACTGATGACATCAGTGCGTGGGCACGTGATTGTGACCAAGTGTCAGTATTCGCCAGCTACTGTATGTTGAAGTGGAAGGGATGAACAGAGAGTAGGGAGATGAGTCGTCATCGCGAGGTTATAAAAGTCGATGCAACGGAGGTGTGAAGTATTCAGATCATATCGTTCAGATCATATGTAACAGTCAGATGTATCAAATGGAAGAAGTGGTCAGAGCTAAGAGTTGTGTTTTCAAGAGGTCTTGTAATAATCGAGGAGGTCTACAAGTGGTGGTTGTATCCGAGCAGAGACGGGTACTATGCTGATAAAGAAACATCATCTTCTTGTGAGGATGGACTTCACAAGATGTTTCAATAATATTGTCAATTACTTATAATATATTGAGTGGACGTAATTACATTGGAGCTCCCTACACGCGTACATGGCATGTACGCCAACTCCTTGTTATATAAGAAGATAACAGCAGACGGCTCCCAACTTCAGCTCATAGGTTTTCCCAAGAATTTCAAGTTCAACAGCGGTGTATGCAGACATCAGGTAATTAAAGCATCAGACATGTTATGCATTCATAACATGAAGAAGAATGTAATCAGTGGCGATATCACATCTCACTTCAAGTTCATGCCAATAGCTTTTTTTGTTTAGATTAAATTTTCCTTTTATTAGTACCGCAAATCTCACTATATATATTTTTTTTGTTAAATTAAAAGACGTCAATGATTGTTCATTGCGACGTAAATTATAGTCGTAAACTCAGTTTTATTTTAATTATAATAAGTGATTCCAGCTCCATGTACAATCCTCAATTGTGGAAATGCAACAGTAATTTAATATTGTCCTGATCCATATCCCTGTATATTGCCAGATATGTGAGTTTATCACCTCACGCCTTGAGATAATTGATATAAGAGGTATGCTCTACCGAATTTTGTTGTTTTTCTTAAAAAAGCAACTGGCGCTCAAACAAATGTTCTTTATATTGTGTGGAAGATATGAAGGTATACGAGTAGTGGTTGGAGTAGCCACAGCGTATACCAAGAAGTTTATCTATGCTGATGATCTCCATCTGACAGCACAAAGTGAAAAGCTTGAGGAAGTGGAGCAGTTGCTCTCTGGTGCACTAGAAGATCTTTCGACTAACTACAAGCGAAATCAACTCAAACCTAATCCATCCAAGATTCAGGCTTGTGCTTTTCACCTCAGAAACAGGGAAGCAGCACAGACACTCAACATTATCTGGGAAGGAGATCACCTAGAAGATTGTTTTACCCCAAATGCCTAGGAGTAAGTTTGGATCACACCATAACATACAAGGCATATTGTATGAAAACCAAATAAAAAGTGTCCACAAGAAATAGCGTACTTCATAAACTGCTAGGGGCTAACTGAGGCACCCATGCTCAGACACTACGTGCAACTGCATTAGCTTTGTGTCATTCTGCTGCTGAGTATGCTAGCCTTGTATGGTATCATTTAGCTCATGTGAAAACAAGTGGATATTGCTCTCAATGAGTCACACAGAATAATTTTTCACTGCCTGAAATCTACACCTGTCTATAAATTATTCTCCTCAGCAGGTGTAGCTATGAAGTCACAGTACAAATGGAACAGACAAAGTCAGTAGAGGACCAAGCTCACCCTCTCTTTGGTCACCAACCTCCAAGGCGATGGCTCCAATAACGGGGAGAGGCATATATATATTTTACAATCTGCTTTACATCGCACTGACACAGATAAGTCTTATGGAAACGATGAGATAGGAAAGGGCTAGGAGTGGTAAGGAAGTGGCCGTGGTCTTACTTAAGATACAACCCAAGCATTTGCCTGGTGTGAAAATGGGAAACCACAGAAAACTATCTTCAGGGCTGCCGAAAGTGGGGTTCAAACCCACTATCTTCCAAATCAAGCTCACAGCTAAAGAAGAAGCTATGTGCAGACAACAACAATGCTCTCTGCAAAACCTGAGGTAGCAAGGACTCAGCTATGGTAATCCACTATACCACCAGAGGGGATGAAGGCCAAAGTAAGTCTTCCTGCAGGCCACAACACCAACTGGGAAATCTGGCAATCACTCAATAGACTTTGGAATTGTGTGGGGAGATGCAGAGTGAATCTACGTAAATGGGAATATCTACAGGGTTCAGATCTCTGCAAGTGTAGAGAGAGACAGACAATGTTACACCTGCGCACCTGTGAACTGTGCCAATACTCTTACAAAACACAAAAGTTAATGGTAGGGTGTGATAGTGCTATGAATGTGGCCTATTTTTGGGTGAAGAACATCTAATATGGGACATTTCATTTGTTTATTTTTCACTTCATAATTCATTCCTTTATAGCATTGTACATTATTGCTTCTGACTCAAGTAAATAATGAATATTCAAAAACAGTAGAACCCCATTTATCCAAAATAAAGGGGGCAGAGCCACTTCGGTTGATGCGTTTTTTTCGGATGACACATGGTAAATATTTTCAGAAGTTAAATATCAAAATAAAAATGCATAAACTCCATTAAGAAAAGGTGCATACTGTATGAAAATGAAAACCTATGACCTGTTTTCTAGTCTTTGATCGGATCAGGGAGGTAATGAATGAACCATATAGGCCATTAGTACGATGGGGTCGCCACTCCCAAAGTGGTGCATCCTGTATATTAACATTAAAATGTTTACATAATGTCACTCATTGTATAAAATCAGTGATTTTCTTCTGAATTTCCTTGGTGTAGCGCTGTCGTGCAGCTATGTAGCGCCACTGTTTAATCAACAATACATCAGCTGGTGTAGATTCATTGCTTTGTTCAACGAAGCAATCTGAAGCAATGAAACAATTTCTTTTGTAATGGGGTAAGGAAAGCATTGGAACTACAGTATAAAACCACAAGGCCAGTGGAACGACCTTGGGTGAAAGAAAAATATGAATGGAGAAGGGTCGCTGGATTCCTGGTTTCCTAACAGAAGCTGCAGTATAGTCCGAGCAGTAAACAAGATGAAACTCCTGCAACTGAAGCAATGTTAATCACAGTCTACATAATCTTCATGATGAATAATAATAATAATAATAATAATAATAATAATAATAATAATAATAATAATAATAATGCAGTAATAGTAATCATTCCTGCTTGTTCAAGAAAACAATGTATCATGCAACGAAGTAGATGGTAAGAAACTGTTTTGTTTTTTGCTACATGTACATTCTGGAATAAGTCATGATATAAAAATAGGGTTTGCCTAGTAGCTCTCAGCACATAGAGTAAGAGAATTGCTAATTTCGATGGCTAAGAACGAGAGGCTAAAAACTAAATATTAAAATAAAATTTTGCCAGAGCATTTCGGTTAAGTGAAGTTTGGTTAAGCGAGGTTCTACTGTTTATCAAAAGTACTAAGTTATCTCTCTAAAATCCATTACTTTTTCTGTCCAGCTGTGAGTCTGTCTGAGAATTTTTACCAACAACCGACAACCCAGGAAGGTCAAACTTAGTATACGAATTACTTCTACATTGTAGTTTTGCTAAAAAATATTTAAACTTCTGGACGTTTGATAATTTAAATAATAAGAAAATGGTTCAAGTATATCGCTGTCTCATTGTCCTGTCGTCTTACCCTTCAGATAATGCGAGTACTTTTCCCTATCAGGCGAGTGCCGTATTAATTCTGTTCACCTCCATAGTGTAAGGGTTAGTGCTATTGGCTGCCGACCTTCGAGACAAAATTTCAATTCCCAGTACTGTTAGAAATTTAAGATTGACCGGACTGCTGGTAGATGGATAAAATTCTACACGCAGCCCACCTCCATTGGAATTCGCACTAAAAGAGCTGCACCACCTCGGGAAGAGGATACAAACTTATATTGTTAGCATTCATTCTCCTTGGCTTACTGATGTTGATTAAATTCATAGCTGTAATTCTTACTTTTTGCAGCAGTTCTGACTGCATTCATGACAGACAATTCGTGCTTTGTGATATTTATTCTGTAAGTTATATTCTCCTGAGGAGACTGCTGTCAGTCTTGTCCTTCATAGTTCTGATTACATACTCAATAGTACACATTTGGAGGTTGGTGCTTCGTGATTTTCTTTTTCTAACTGCGTTCAGCTATAATTCTTATCTTTTATACTTCTAATTATTTCATTACTGATTAATACTACTGTCTTGAACAATTAATGAATTTCATAGTTTCCATATCCGTGTTATATATTAGTAGGAAAACAGGTTTTGTCTCTTATAGAGTCATCCTCAGTTACTTGAAAGATAGGCATAAGATTACAAAGACAACACTTAGTACTATTACATATTTGGGTTTTTAAGTAAATAATAATGTTACTTGTTTTACGTCTCACTAACTACTTTCACAGTTTTCAGGGACGCCAAGATGCGGGAATTTTGTCCCGCAGGAGTTCTTTTACGTGCCAGTAAATCTAGCGACACAAGGCTGTTGTATTTGAGCACCTTCAAATACCACCGGACTAAGCCAGGATCGAACCTGCCAAGTTGGGGTCAGAAAGCCAGCACCTCAACCGTCTGAGCCACTCAGCCTGGCTGGGTTTTGAAGAGATAATGTCTATAGGTTAAATTATATCTTGAGCATCAACTTCCAATCCCTGCATACACACACTGGAATTCAATATTGTAAGGATGATAAACTCTTTAAATTGTACCTTGAGCACCAAGCTTACAGTCTATATGAATGCACACTTAGAATTAAAATCTTATAAAATATAATCCAGTCGGATATTGTTAAAATGATTTATAGCAATTTCAGTTTAGGAATTTACTATGGTATTTAAAGTGTTCTTTAAAACGAGTAAAATGTCGAAGGGGAAACTCCTTCAGATGACAATTGCGTTTTTGTGGAACGTGTTGTAAGCCGCCTAAAGTTCCAATGTACCGAGTCTAAAAATATAAGAATAGGATGTATACGTATTGTGTGGATAAAACTGAGGTGATTCATGGATACATTTGAAATACATTACTCACTTCCTCTCAGTATCCTCCTGAAAGGCAATATATGGTCCTGTGCGCGGCACTTGTGATATTGACAGTTAGTTAAGTTGAACAGCTGTGGGAGGGATGGATTGACATGTAGGCTGAAGGAGTGTTATTATGGTTAGGCGAGGAAAGGAGGAGGGTGAGGGGAATTGATGACTTTTTCTTATACCTCTGTTTCAAATATATTTTTGGAAATATATTATAAATTTGGTCAAATAGCATATTTGTGTTTTCTGTAATTTTTTACATGGACATTGTTTTATCTATTCAGAGGATTGCTGCTCGCCTAGTCATCTGCACAGCGAGCTTGTCTCCCGCCAAGCACCTTGCCACAATGCGGCCAGCGCTTGCCCAGCACTGAGTCATAGAGGGTTTTCGCACAAGATTTCATGTACTTTGTAAAGGTATTAATGTGTATACACAATGGCATTGGAACAACACACTGAGTACTAAACACGTGAACACTTGACTAAACTGAACCTTAAGCAGATAAACTTCTCAGCAGACTGCAAAGGAGGGGAATTTGTAGCACCAAGAAGTGCATTATGGCAAAGTGCTTGGTGGGAGACAGGCTCACAGTGCGGGCGACCGGCCGAGCGACAATCCACTGAATAGATTTAAAAAATAACCCTGTATATTGTAAGTGGAGTTTCTTCTTTGATCCAGCTGTATGTAAATATCTTCAAAGCTATTCATTAGAGTGCCTTTATTCGCTAAGTGCAAGATGATTAAATCTTGGTTCATACTTGTAAAAGAGTGCTGAAATTCTTTCATATGGGTACCCATAGCAGAAAATCTATGTCTTGCCACGTTTATGTGTTCTTTGTATCAGATAAAATAGTTTCTTCCTGTTTGGCCGATATAGGTCGTTTTGCATTTTGAGCATCTCAATTTGTATATTCCTGAATTAAGAAATGTATTGCTTTTTGGGATAATTGACTCAAAGTCGATGGCTTGGAGGACATCATTCGCTGTGAAGGACAGCAAACTAGGAAGTCTACTATCTGCTGCTCAATTTCTTAGAGCAGGGGTTTTCTTCCTTCTAAACAATGAATCACTGTTTTTCACTGGCATTTCATGGGAGAATTTTCATAAAAATTCTCAGAGCAATGTCAAGATTTGGGGAAAAACTGTGTAATGTTTACCACGAATCAGTTTTATATATTCACCAGTATTCATCGTCACAATCATTATCATGTGCTTCAGTCATGAGTATGTCCCTCAAAAATTTCTGAAAGTGAACACAATCTAATCCTAGTTCAGATGATAAGATGTCTAACTAGGACTACTAACAGCTGTAACTGCTAAAATCAGAATGCAAGCTTACAGCCAACAAACCCATGCTACGTAGTCAGCTCACAGGGAAGTAAGATAACTAAGACTGTATTTTCAGAAAGTATTTTTATGCATCAAAAAACAGAACTTATGCTGCCAAAAATACCTCCAGGAGGAGTCGATACTTCCTTTGAATTAATTTTCTAGATGAAATGTTTCACACGTTTTTCTGGTTTTCTGCCCCACCTCTATTTTAACTTCAAGGAAACACCTGTCCTCTCCATGTTATTTTTCTTCTTCGTGGTAATCCTCTTTTTCCTTTATTTGAAAGAATGCTCTCATTCTGTTTCTAAGCTGTTGGTTCCACAACTATTCAACTATGAAACTAGTATTTACAGCCTTGATTTGCATCTCTTATTTGCTTCTTTAACTACTGATCAAATAACACTTAAGAACCAAAACCTAACCCTTTGGTCCAACCACCCCAAAAGGCATGGCCTACCAAGTTACTGCTGCTCAGCCTGAAGGCCTGCAAATAATGTGTCGTGTGGCTGTTACAACAAATCCTCTCAGCTGATATTCTTGGCTTTCTAGACTGAGATCGCTCTCTCACCATCAGGAAGCTCCTCAGTTGTAATCACATATGCTGAGTGGATCTCGAACCAGCCCTCAGACCCAGTTAAAAACCTCTGACCTGCCAGGTACTGAACCTGAGGCCTCAGGGTAAAAGGCAGGCATACTACCCGTCACCATAGGGCAAGCTCAACACTAGTGAACATTATTTTTACCTCTACATAAGTAAAAGTAGTAGAGTTTTGTGTTACTTAAAAATAATATTACGGAGCAAGTGGCCGTGCACTTAAGGTCACATGTTAAAATCAACCATCTTTGGTCATTTGGTGTACTAATGTTTCATAACGGACCAATGAACGCTGCCAGCTTTGAACCATACTCAGTGGCTTTGCTTTCCTACGGCAACTCCCAAGCGGACAGCGTGGATGAGCAGGGACGAGCCTAAGCCTGTATAGTAGCAGGTAGCATGCTCACCGGTATCGGTCTTAGGGAGTTGCATCACACTAGCAAGTCCCCTATTGAGAAACAGTTTCAAATGTCCCCGTTAGATTGCGTCACTCTGCGGAGATTACTTCATTCCTACTTTCTCTCCTCTCACAAAGGCAATTTCATCTCATTTTTTAAATTTACAATTTATGGTTTACGTTGCACTGATGCAGATAGGTCTTACGGAGAAGATGGGCTACGAAAGGGGTAGGAGTTGGAAGGAAGTGACCGTGGCTTCAATTAAGGCACAGCCACAGCATTTGCCTGATGTGAAAATGGGAAACTGCGGAAAAACATCTTCAGGGCTTCCGACAGCGATGTTTGAACCCACTATCTCCCGAATACAAGCTCACAGCTACGCGACTCTAACTGGGCGGGCAAATTGCTCAGTGATTTCCTTTCCACGCCATACCAGACCCCCCACAATATTACCAACATTTTGCTTCAATGAAAAACAGGACGGAAAACTTTCAATTCAAGTGAGGCAAGAGTAACTGTGCCAGGCTGAGTGGCTCAGACAGTTGAAACGCTGGCCTTCTGACCCCAATGTGGCAGGTTCAATCCTGGCTCAGTCCGGTGGTATTTGAAGGTGCTGAAATATGTCAGCCTCGTGTCAGTAGATTTACTGGAATGTAAAAGAACTCCTGCAGGACATCGGCATCTCCAAAAATCATAAAAAAGTAGTTAGTGGGACGTAAAGTCAATAACATTATTATTAAGAGTAACTGTAGTTATCTATATATATAAAATAACTTGTCCTGACTGACTGACTGATTCATCATCGCTGAGCCAAAATTACTGGACAGAAAGGAAATTTTGGGGATACATTCATATTAATATGTAGGTGTTCGCTAAGGGAGGATTTTTGGATATCCCATCGCTAAGGGGGTGAAAAGGGTGGTGAATTTTTAAAATGCAAATATCTATATCTCAAAAACTGAAAAGTTTACAGATGTAAAAATTGGTATTTGGAATCATCTTTGAAAATAAAGAAACACATTTTTTTGTTTTCGGAAAATCCCATTAAGAAGGGTGAAAGATAGGGGAAAAGAGGTTTAACACCTTTTATGAGGAGACTTATATCTCAAAAACTGAAGATGTTACAGATGTAAAAATTGAAATTTGGAATCTCCTTTGAAAGTAAAGAAACACGTATTTTTGTGTTTTTGAATAATCCGATGAATAGGGGGTGAACAGGAGTGACAAGGGGGTGAATTTTTCAAAATACTATATCACCAAATTATCTAAGACAGGTAATATATTACAGATTTGAAAATTGGTATTTGGAATTTCCTGTAAAAGTAAAGAAACATAAATCTTTTTTTTTCGGAAAATCCACTTAAGGGGAACTGAAAAAGGGGGTGAATTTTTAAAATTAGCGCATCAACAGTATATCTCAAAAACTTAACATGTTGCAGACGTGGATATTGGTATTTGGAATCTCCTTTAAAAATAAGGAAACACGTATTCTTTGGTTTTCGGAAAAGACTCTTAACAGGGGGGGGTGAAAGGATTGAAAAATTAGTTGAATTATTTGTATGAGAATGTATACATACCAAAAAAAAATGAACGATGTTAAAAACATGAAAACTGGTATTTGGAATCTGCTTTAAAAATAAGGAAACGCGCAAACACATACTGGCGGGGGGGAATAAACTTGGTAGAGGAGGGATGAAAACGGAGATGAATTCCTTTTATGAGGATACATATATCTCAAAAACTGAAGATGTTACAGAAGTGATAATTGGCATTTGGAAGCTCTTTTAAAGAGTTTTTGGAAAATTCACTTGAGTGGGGAGTGTGAAAGGAAGTAAAACAGAATATTTTTTTCTGGAGAATCTTATATCTCAAAACTAAAGGTTAAGGACCTAGAAATAGGTATTTGGAATCTCCTTAAAAAATAAAGAAACACACATTTTTTGGGTGGGGGGAAACAAACTTAACTGGCGGGGGTGGAGCGATAAAGGAGTTGAATTCATTTCATGAGGATACTTACATAGGTGGTTTGAAAAGTTCTCGGAATGTACTAGAATTAAGTATCTTACCTCGGTGGAACTGCTTTTATTTTTCAACATAGTCTCCCTGTAGACTAATGCATTTGGTCCAGCGATGTTCCAATGCCTTGATCCCATCTCAAAAATGAGATTCCTCCAGGCCTGCAAAATACGGTACCATACCTCTCCAATTCGGCTGTCAGTACTTCCCTTGTAGAAAATCTCCGTCCACCGATGAAAATTTTCAGCTTGGGGAATAGATGAAAGTCTGATGGTGCCAAATCAGGTGAATAAGGTGGATGTGGCAACAATTCGTACCCCAGTTCATGAAGTTTTGCCATGGCAATAAGACCTGTGTGCGGTGGAGCGTTGTCCTGATGAAAGATGACCTTTTTGCTTGCCAAACAAGGCCTTGTTTCGCGTACCTTTTCCTGTAGTTGGTCTAGGAGGTTTGCATAGTATTGTCCTGTAATTGTTTGGCCAGTAGTAAGATAATCTAGCAGCAGAATGCCTTCTGCATCCCAGAAAACTGAGGCCATGACCTTTCCGGCCGAACGTACTGCCTTTGCTTTCTTTGGTGGTGGTGAATCAGCATGTTTCCACTGCTTTGACTGCTGTTTTGTCTCTGGGGTATAGTAGTGGACCCAAGTTTCATCTGTAGTCACAAACCGGCGCAAAAAGATCTTGTTGGTTGCACTGAAAACGGGCCAGACTTTGTTCGGACATTTCCAATCTGGTGCGTTTATTGTCCAATGTCAAGAGCCACGGCACCCATCTTGCGGATAATTTTTTTATACCCAATTCTTCGGTTAAAATATAAATACCCATTCAAAAGACATCCCTACAGCTTCAGCAATCTCCCGCACTTTCACCCTACGATCCCCCATGACCATTTTATGCACTTTTGCAATAGATTCTGGGGTCGTAACACTTTTTGGCCGTCCACTATGCGGATCATCATCCAACCTCTCCCGACCAAATTTAAACTCGCTGGTCCACTTGGCAACAGTTGAAAATGAAGGAGCACAGTCCCCCAGTGTGTTCTGAAAGTCGGCATGAATTTCCTTTGCTTTCATACCTTTCTTTACAAAGTATTTAATCACTGCTCGAATCTCAGTTTTTTCCATTGTCACAAATCACTACGCGGGAATAACAACAAGGAGTCGTCACTACCACACTCCTGCAGCTAGAGCAATGACGCGCCACGTGTTCACTCACAAAGGATGTGTGATTATTGCGCGGGAACCTCGTTGATCTAGCACTGATATCTAGAGGTGATTCCAAGAACTTTTCAAACCGTCCTCGTATATCTCAAAAAATGAAGATGTTATAGGCATGAAAATTTGCATTTGGAATTTTATTTCAAACTAAAGAAACACGTAATCTTTTGTCTTTGGAAAATCCACTTAAGGGAGGGGGGTGTGTGAATTAATTGAAAAATTAGTTTAATACCTTGTATGAGGATACTTATATCTCAAAAACGAAAGATGTTACACACGTGAAAATTAGTATTTGGAATCTCCTTTAAAAATAAACATGCATATTGCGGGGGTGGGATTAACTTAGGAGCGGGGGCGGTGAAAAAGGAGTTTAATTCTTTTTTATGAGGATAAATATATCTCAAAACTGAAGATGTTACAGTCGTGATAATTGGCATTTGGAAGCTCCTTTATAAGCAAAGAAACAATTTTTTTTTGTTTTTCAGAAAATTCACTTAAGGGGGAGGGTGAAAGGAAGTGAAAAATTTAATTCTTTTTATAGGGAAACTTATGTCTGAAAAACTTAAGGTTGCACATGTTAAAATTTTTACTTGGAATCACCTTAAAAATAAAGTAACACGCATTTTGGAGGGGGGGAAGGGAGGAGGAATCAACTTAATGGGCTGGGGTGTAAAAGGAGTTGAGTTCTTTCTATGAGGATACTTATATCTCAAAAGCTGAAGATGTTAGAGGCATGAACATTTATATTTGGAATCTTCTTTCAAAGTAAAGAAACACATGTTCTTTTGTCTATGGAAAATCTACTTAAGGGGGTGAATGAATTGAAAAATCAGTTGAATTTTTTGTGTGAGGATACTTATATCTCAAAAAATTAAAAATGTTGTCCGGCTCCATGGCTAAATGGTTAGCGTGCTGGCCTTTGGTCACAGGGGCCCCGGCTTTGATTCCCGGCAGGGTCGGGAACTTTAACCATCATTGGTTAGTTTCCTTGGCACGGGGGCTTGGTGAATGTGTTGTCTTCATCATTATTTCATCCTCATCATGACGTGCAGGTCGCCTACGGGGGTCAAATCAAAAGACCTCCACCTGGCGAGCCGAACCCATCCTAGGATCTCCCGGCACTAAAAGCCGTAGGCCATTTCATTTCAACTAAAAATGTTAAAGACGTGAACATTGGTATTTAGAATCTTCTGGGGAGGGGGAATCACCTTAATGGGTAGGAAGGAGTTGATTTACTTTCATGACTATAATTATATATCAAAAACTGAAGATGTTACAGACGTGAAAATTAGTATTTGGAATCTCCTTTAAAAATAAAGAAACACGCATTTGTTTTTTCTATCGGAAAATTGATGTAAGGGGTGTGGGGTTGAAAATAATTAAAGAAAGAGTTGAAATACGTTTATGAGGATACTTTATCTTAAAAACTGAAGCTGTTACAGACGTGGAAGTTGGTATTTTGAATTTCCTTTCAAATTAAAGAAACACATATTTTTTTGTTTTCGGAAAGTCCAGTTAATGATGTAGATGTTGATTCCCATAGTGAACCTAAAATATTTGTCCTGAATGAGTAAATTTATAATACCAGTATAATGGTCCATTATTGGACATTATAAATTTTCCAGCTAACTCATTCTTGGTTGCCTGCGTTTCGCCCTCGTATGCTAAGTTAGGCTCGTCAGTTGGGACTTAGCACACCATCCAAGATGCAAGGCTAGTGCATACCGTGCAGGCCACTGCATAGGCTACTTGAAGCCACCAGCAGTGCCAATGCACAATGAGAGCTAAGTCTCATTTCCAAAAATTGATGCCTGCCTGGCCATCAAATGATGTAGATGTTGATTCCCATAGTGAACCTAAAATATTTGTCCTGAATGAGTAAATTTATAATACCAATATAATGGTCCGTTATTGAACATTATAAATTTTCCAGCTAACTCATTCTTGGTTGCCTGCGTTTCACCCTCATATGCTAAGTTAGGCTCGTCAGTTGGGATTTAGCACACCACCCAAGATGCAAGGCTAGTGCATACCGTGGAGGCCACTGCATAGGCTACTTGAAGCCACCAGTAGTGCCAATGCAGACCATGTACCGTTTTAAATTTCTAAAGCCCATCACCTTGTTGGTCAGTGATCCTGAAGCCAAACGCATTAGATGTGTTCACCTCTCCCAAATTAAACCAGCATAAATCAAAATACCAAACTGAAATACCCAATGATGATGATGATGATGATGATGTGAAACCACATGCATTGGTTAATCCCAAGTCGGATATTATCCTGTTAATGTAAAACAGTTAATTGTGATAAGCAACAGTAACCAACACACTCGAATCCTGTATTTTCCTTATGAATTTGTGTGTCTGGCTATTAGATTGAGAAAGGTTATCATAACTAGAAGGAAGAAAATCCGACTGTTTCACTAGATAAAGGAATATCAGCTTTGTGTATTAAAATAATTTTCATAAATATTTAGGAGTTTTATTCTCCAGAAATAAAATATGCAAACATGTTCAAAATTTGGAAAAAGTGAAAAAGGAAGTTTTAGTCTTGTGGTACCCATATACACAGAATTTCTGACTAAACCCTTTTGATGCCACGCTGTAATGTAGTGGTTATGCTAAGAATGCCAAGACAATATTTATGAAAATGTACACACTAAAGAAAAACATTCTCCTACTTACATTTTTGGAGGTAAATCCGTGTTATTTTATTTCAAAAGCACACAGATTAATAGAGAATATGTGAATGTCACTATAATTGCAATAAAGTTTCATTTTCTTCACTTAAAAATGTATGAATTTTTGATTACTTATTTGAAAATTTTAAATTTCACATTGGAACTACTTTTCACTTTTATAGTGTACTTTTATCATGTGTATAATACCTTTGTGGGAATATTCAGTTAATTTTGAACAAAAACTTAAGTTTTATGCAATTCTTGATAGTGGTTTTTGAGAATGATGAATTTTTACAAAATTATCCACATGCAGGTTAAATACACAATGACCCCCCTCTCTTTCTCTCTCTCTCTCTCTCTCTCTCTCTCTCTCTCTCTCCCTCTCTCTCACCATTTTCTCCATCTCCTGCTCCACCTCCTCAAGATGGTCCACCACACAAATTCTATATTTTTTTCTTTTTCGTTTTGCAGCCACTCATCACCTAATGAATTAATGATGTTTATATTAAAATCAAATATCCAACTCGTTGGCTGAATGGTCAGCGTGCTGCCCTTCAGTTCAGAGGGTCCCGGGGTTGGGGATTTTAATCGCATATGATTAATTCTTCTGGCTCGGGGAATGGGTGTTTGTGTATGTCCCAACACTCTCCTCTTCATATTCATACAACACACCACACTACCAACCACCACAGAAACACACAATAGTGATTACATCCTTCCATATAGGGTTGGCATCAGGAAGGGCATCCAGCTGTAAAACAGAACCAAATCCACATGTGCGACTCCACAGGTGTGGGAAAAGCGGTAGAAAAAGAAGAAGATAGTAAAATCCAAATGTGACATTGGCTTAGTACCAGTAGGAGTATTTTCTTTATAAATTATGTAAGAATTACTTTCTTCCAGTACTTGACTGTGTGTCTCTCATCCAAGTAGATCTAAGCATATAGCATCATGTCTGATGTATCTGTTCCCCCCATGTGATAACTGTATGAGTGGACGATTGTAGGTTTGGTTACATTACGCATATCCCCACGACGGACATGGTTACAATTTGAATCTCCATCTTTACGGTGTGTTTATACTAGTAAAACAGGTAAAGGCTGTGATTCTCTCTCTCTAAAAGCAGCTGCAAGAACTGGACCTTGCTGAAAGTACTTTCTTTCCCTTATCTGGAACTTACTTGAGAAGACCTGTGGTAGAAATTTTCTGTTCTGACGAATGGTTTCTGTTACAAAAGTCTGTAATTTGTACAGCTGCTTTGCCAAGGGTATGGGCATAAAACAATTGTTCATAAAATCATGATAGCCTTTGTAGAGATAATTTCTCATTTTCAATAATTTCATAACAACTGTATGAGCTAGCGCATGCTTCTGAACATCTGCCTTGTCACTGGGAGTGTGCTTTACACCACGGTATATAAAGAATGCTAAACAATAATTACTAACTGAATCACATAACATCCAAAATTTTATGTCCCAGCTATGGTGGTATTTGTTAGGTAAATACAGCATAAGCTAGGTGTGATTTTTTGTGCCTACTAAACTTCCATCCACACTGAGTAGTTGATGGGGAATATAATGTAGTCTAAATACACTAGTTATTAGCATGGTCCATCAGAGGTTGAATTTTGGAGTATGGACCATAGCCGGGTTGTCTGGAAGTAGGGTCACTTCTGTTATCAACTAAATGAAAATATTTGAGGATCAATTGGAAACAATTTCTGGGGAACATGTCACATGTCGCACTGACAGAGATAGGTCTTATGGCGATGATAGGATAAGGAAAGCCTAGGAGTAGGAAGGAAGTGGCTGTGGCCTTAATTAATGTACAGTCTCAGCATTTGCCTGGTGTCAAAATGAGAAACCACTGAAAACCATCCTCAGGGCTGCCAACAGTGGTGCTCGAACCCAGCTATAGCTGTGAAGGGGTGGTAAACCAGTATGATGCAATCGTGGGTCACCTGATGAGACCCATGTTCAGCAGACAGGTGATAAATCCTTTCATTTTTCCAATCTCTAGGTTTACAAGAGAGTGACAGGTTGGCAAAGGTCTGGAGAATATTATTTGCATATCTATTGATTTCAGCTACAAATGATTTCAGAAGGGAGATGGTAAAAAAACATGTAGAAATAAGCCTATGGTGCAGAATGTTGTGGTGGCACATATTTTGGTCCTTGAAGTTCATAATAACCAAAGCCAGTATTAGGCAGATTACACTAGCCAACATGATTTTGCGGTAAAATAGAAAATATGTAATTCTTATGGAAATCGCTGCCCTGATTCCGAAAATGATGCTATTTTTTTCCTATCACGTCTAGTTTTGATGCAATTCAGTGTTTTAGTATCTGCATGAATTCGTAAGATGTAATGTTGAGAGATATTCTCGCATAACTTTTTTTAGAATACAATTATGTGATTTGATTTGTTATTGTTTGCATTTTATTATAGGTTTATTGCTGTCTAAATTTTCATTTTGTAGTTGGGGGTTTTCTGGTAAATTCCTAACAAACTCCCCCAGATATGCAATAGACCGCGAGGTATGTAGGACTGAAGATAAGACAGTTGAGAGTTTGTCTTTCATCTTGGACCACTTGAATAAAAAGACGTGTTAAAAGCCCCAGCCCTTATGCAATGTTTATGATCGACTGATAAAGCAGTTTCCTTGCAAAGATAACAGACCAAAAGTATTAGACTAACAAAGATGAACTTGTATTTTGCACGGATGTTTCAAATCTTCTACGTCAATTGGGAGAGAAAGAGTATGATCCTAGTAACTGGCATGTTTTTATTGACTCTTCCAAAAGAAGGCTGTTTTGTTTCATAATACAAATGTTCTGGCATCCATACTACTTGCACACTCCACAAAAATATCTGAAACATACGAGACCTTAAAGTTGGTGCTTGAAAAAATTAAATATCACGAGCATGGGTGGCAAATTTGCGGTGATTTGAAGATCATTGGATTTTTGCTGGGACAACAAAAAGGCTATACAAAATTTCCCTGTTTCCTATGCGAATGGGATAGCAGGGCATGGGATAAACATTGGGATACAGTGAATTGGCCAGAAAGGAAACAACTACAACTAGGATCCAAAAATGTCTTGAATGTAAGTCTTACTGACTGTGAAAAAATTCTACTTCCACACTTGCACATCAAATTAGGATTGATGAAACAGTATGTCAAGGCATTAGATAAAATTAGCCTATGCTTCCAATATTTATCCACTAAATTTCCCTCATTATGAGATGCAAAAATCAAAGAAGGCGTATTTGATGGACCACAGATTCGTAAACTGATGAAGGAAAAAAATTTCATGGACACGGTGACCTAAATTGAGAAAGAGGCATGGAACGCATTCAAAGATGTAGTGACTTAATTCCTTGGCAACATTAAGGACCCTCAGTACAAAGAAATTGTAAGGAAAATGTTGGTAAAGTTTAAGGAACTCAGTTGTAATATGAGCCTTAAGCTTCATTTCATAGCTTCGCATCTGGATTATTTCCTTCCAAATTTAGGAGCTGTCAGTGAAGAACAAGATGAAAGGTTTCACCAGGATCTCAAAAATGCAGAACGACGCTATCAGGGACGTTGGAATGTGAATATGATGGCCGATTACTGTTGGTCGATTGCACGAGATGACCCTTCTAGAGATCATTCGGGAACTTCAAAAACCCGGAAATTCCACGGAAAACGGGAAAAGACGGAGGTGTGAATCTAACCTGCACATAATGTAAGTAAAAAACTATGTATGTTTAACCATGCAATTTTTATTCAAGGTACGGTTATATTAATTTAAAAGCAACAGTACAGCCGAAACTAAATAGGTGCTTCATGCTTCAGTTTCATGAATTTCAATATACATCAAAAATATAATACAAACCATCTACTTGCTTACAAAGCAGCATTTATGTGTATTTAATGCATGCAAAATATGATTATGTTTTGCAAGCTGAAATTTACATTAATACATCAAATTTAATCAATACTAAGTATCAACAATTTTACGTAAGAACAAAATAACATTTTGTAAAATTGCCACTAAACCAGACGTGATACGCCAAAGCTAATTTTTTTCTTGAATTCTGCGTTAAGAAATTCATAAAACCCACCTATTTTCATTTTTACCGCACAAATTTTTTTTTTTTCTTGCAGGCTAGTGTTATCAGTGTCACCTGTAATTTCTTCCCAATCTATGTACGAACTATCAACAGACTGAAGAAAAATCTGACTGTTCGTATTCACTATCAGAGCTACCAGAAATTATTCCTAGCTGCGTTGGAGATAAAAACGCCACATGGCATTGCCTAGGCAGTGGACTTACAGAAATATCACGTATCAGAAGATGCAAAGTCATCGCTGTCATCAGGTGATATATCACTCTCTAATAAATCACTAAATATTAAAACATTGCATATTTCATCATTTTTCATATACTTAGCCATTGTTACACTATCGGAGGTAAATAAACAAATGTATAAACAGGTGAAATAAGAATTTAGTGACATGAAATGGCAGAGTGCAGAGCTACTACGTGTGGAAGTGCAATGCATCGAAAGAAAGCTTTTTAAAAACTTCAGTGACATCGATAATACATGTTATTGATATTTTCAGAGAAAAACTTCAATCCTTTCAGTGGTATTACTTACGCTGCCATTGTGCAGCGGGGATTGAAGATGCAGGTGAAAGAAAAACGTGGTCGACAGATCGGCCCTAGGCATTTTTAGCAGTAACTCACATGGCCAATAGATCGCCCACCTGGCACTATAAGAGTTAAGATGTACAAACAAAATAAGGATTTTTTTTTTTTGCTTAACGTCGCACCGACACAGATAGATCTTATGTCGACGATGGGACAGGAAAGGGCTAGGAGTGGGAACGAAGTGGCCATGGCCTTAATTAAGGTACAGCCCCAGCATTTGCCTGGTGTGAAAATGGGAAACCACGGAAAACCATTTTCAGGGCTGCCGACAGTGGGGTTCGAACCTACTATCTCCCGAATACTGGATACTGGCCGCACTTAAGTGACTGCAGCTATCGAGCTCGGTAAGGATATAATCATCATAATAATAGTAGTAATGATAATGTTAATAGTAATAATAATGTTGGCTATTTTAAAAGATTGTTCTGAAACTACACACAGTCAGCATCCCTTGTTTTTGCTGTCCAGTACTCTCGAATGTTGTCCTTTCTGAAGTCATGCCTTTTACTTCCAACTTCTTAGATAAGTTCTGAGGAAGACTATCTGCCTCGCAAATCTTTGTGTTTGGTGTTCGATTATCTAGTGATAATTATGTTTTGCATTTAACCAGAACTGATTTCATTCTACGTGGAATTTCAATTGTATTCTGGCAGTGTTTCTGGTGTTGATGTTCATTCTTTTATCCTGCAATTTCTGTTGGTATTGGAAAGCCCAGTTTCTCTCATGTTTCACTCAAGGCTAGTATGGAGTTCATTAAAAATAATATAACTAAATTTCCCCTTTTGTAAATTTACCAAAATATTTATTTTGAATTTTTAGGTATGTATGTTTTTTTTTTCTCTACAAGTTGCTTCACGTCGCACCGACACAGATGGGTCTAGGGGTGGGAAGGAAGGGGCCGTGGCCTTCATTAATGTATAGACTCAGCATTTGCCTGGTGTGAAATTGGGAAACCACAGAAAACCATCTTCAGGGCTACTGACAGTGGGTCTCGAACCCACTACCTCCCAAATGCAAGCTCATAGCTGCATGTCCCTAACCGCAACGTATTATTTATTACTAGTTCATTTATTTTCTACGAGCTCATTTATTTCTCAGATGTTATTTGTTATGACTTCGTTAATGATTTCCTATTTTAATTCTCACTGACAATTTTATTTTGGGCAAATTCTATTTTAATTAAATCTGTTTCTTTTTTCTTTAAAACCATATTATGGAACTATCTGTAGTTTACCAGAATCTTACAAATTTATTATTCATTAAATATTAATTTCAGTTATATCTTGTGTTTTAATTTCAGTGCATGTCAGGGAAAAGCATGTTTAGATGTAGCATAAATCCTCTGTGTTTTAGTTATCATGCCTCGGGCTGGACTTACGGCCACTTCCTGATGTACTGTAGCTATGGCATCACTGTCGTAAGTGGTTACTGTGATGCAAACTAAAGAAAATGGATATGTTTGACATAGTGGAGTGGATATCTGAATCCTGGAATGAAATCGAGCCTTGTTGGTTCCTGTAGAAATTTGCTGGACCATTCAGGAAACAAGTTTCAAGAAAGCACGGAAGAGGCAGAAAATTGTGAAATAACGGACTTATTGAAGAAAATTCCATGCTGCGAAGATGTTACTGGTGGTGATGTTGGAGAATGGATAAGGCAGGATGAAAAAAAACTGTTAGATAGTGAAACAGCTGCAATATTGAAAGAGAACGAAGATAAAAATGAAGATTAATCAACAGTTGAAGTTTTTTTTTTTTTGCTTTACGTCGCACCGACACAGATAGGTCTTATGGTGACGATGGGATAGGGAAGGGCTAGGAGTGTGAAGGAAGTGGCCGTGGCCTTAATTAAGGTACAGCCCCAGCATTTGCCTGGTGTGAAAATTGGAAACCACGGAAAACCATTTTCAGGGCTGCCGACAGTGGGGTTCGAACCTACTATCTCCCGAATACTGGATATTGGCTGCACTTAAGCGACTGCAGCTATCGAGCTCGGTATTGAAGAAATAAAAGACAACAGGAGAGTTAGAGAAGATTACTCACAGTGAAGGACTGCAGGCTGCTGAAGGAATGGTCCGTTACATGGAGAAGCAAGATGCACCTGCTATGGACATTTTGTTCCTCCATCGCCAACACGACAAAGCTGCACTAAGATAAAATGAGTTTAGGGTATGTTGTACTTTTCTGTGTCTTGTATTGTGCTAGAACATTCACCAGAGTAATATGGAGTACAATATTATGAGTTGTGAATAACCCACCCCTTATTCGCTAAAAATTGACATTTTGGAAACCTGACTTCCTCTCAGTCCATATTAGGTTGAGTTTGTGGGACTCTTACTGTACTTAAAGTATTCATTTCAATATCATGACAAATTTGTATCTATTTTGTGCCTGCATTCCTTCTTGTAGCCTGCTCCTGTTTCTTGATGGATGTAGTATTTTTATACCAAAATATAGCTTCCACTGAAGTCTCAGTCTCATGAAAGCTGCAGAGGTATGGGTAATGTTGAGTAATGATTTTCGGAGGACAATTTCAATGTTGGCTTTATGTCCCACTAACTACTTGTATGGTTTTCAGAGACGCCAAGGTGTCGGAACTTAGTCCCGCAGGAGTTCTTTAATGTACCAGTAAATCTACCGACACAAGGCTGTCGTATATGGGCACCTCGAAAGACCGGACTGAGCTACGATCAAACCTGCCGAGTTGGGGTGAGAAGGCCAGCGCCTTAACCGTCTGCGCTACTCAGCCCTTTGGAGACGAATAGTACATCTAGATGTTGTTAGAGGGCTGGTCGTGCTCCATTAGCACTTAGAACCAGTGAGGAATGCAATAACAAACTATCTCACTCACCGTGCCTTGCACACATAATCAAGGCACCACCATTGATTACTGCAGTTTCTCTATAACCACATAACATTTGTTAGTGCTTCCTGAGGATCCAACCATCTTCCAGGCTGAAGACAGAATTCCATCTAGGTTCCCAAACCTAAACTATACTTGCCTTCACATACCTCAGTGGTTCGTTACGCAGAGGGAGAGGGCTAGATAGAGAACCTGCCTCCTTCCTGAGTGCCGTACACTTTCCTTCACCCACCAAGTTATCAACAGAATAGTATAGCAGTAATATTGTGAACCATTGTGCAGGACTTACATTTAATTAAGAAAGAATTTGAGGCTGTAGCATTAAAATTTGCTTGGTGAGGATATGCAAATTGTAGGGTACAGGAAAACTACTCATTTTTGGAAAGTCTTTAGCACTGAAATACATTATTATTATTATTATTATTATTATTATTATTATTATTATTATTATTAGACTTATGACTGGATTAGGAATCCACTGTGATTCTAGTGAGAGCCAATTGTTTAATAAAACCAAACCCCATGGCACTACAGCCCTTGAAGGGCTTTGGCGTATCAAACAACCGCTGCTCAGCCCGAAGGCCTGCAGATTACAAGGTATCGTGTGGTCAGCATGACAAATCCTCTCAGCCATTATTCTTGACTTTCTAGACCGGGACTGCTATCTCACCGTCAGATAGCTTAGCTCCTCAATTCTAACCATGTAGGCTGAGTGGACCTCGAACCATCCCTCAGGTCCAGGTAAAAATCCCTGACCTGGCCAGGAATCGAACCCGGGGCCATCGGGTAAGAGGCAGGCAACCCCTAAATTGTTTCATTACCCTTCAAAATTTATTTTAAAAGTAGCTTTGCTCCAATTTTCCTCAGTTCCATTACTTCATGCTGTAGATTTCAGACAGTTTTTAGTTTTATTAACGACAAAGAATATTTTTAGCAAATACGTGGTAGTTTGAAAGTAACTGGTTGCCTGAAGGGCTGCAGGGAGGATATAGTAAGCCAAATATTATTTTATTTGCTTGCAGGACAGTCATAATAGAGAAAAAAATGTGTTTGAGCACAGTGAAATGATGAACCGGGAGAGTGTTTTCATCATGGCATAGCTACAATGGAAACATGTTATCAAGGTTGACGGAATTCTACAATGAAGAGGGGTAGCAGTTTGAACAAGAGAAAATTGAGAAGCGACGACCTATCATGGTCACCACCTTTCATTTAAACTGTCAGTGTACTGTTTTGCCTCAATGGTGAGAAACAGAATTTCAAGTACAATACTTTGTACATGTAATGTTAAATGAGCAGAAAATTATTACAATAAATCATTTTTTATTAAAATATTCTAAACTAGAACCATAAAAAGCAGTTGTTTTTCCTGGATTCAGTGAATTGATTTCTGTAAAAATCAGCTATTTTCCCTCCAGATGCATGAAAAAAAAAGTTTGCTTTATGTTTCCTAGTGTAATTTACATAGACTAGTTAGCAATGACCACTGAGAAATGCATATAGCCATTCATAAAAATATTCCAGCACCCAAGTTCAAACTATCTCAAATTCTTGTAATTGGACATGATAACAATCCATTACTGACTGTGATTTGTAACTATTAACATAATCACTACATGCATGTCTGGTATTACGGATCAGTCCAATTTCTAGTGCTAGCTATTAAATAGGTTTTTTCTCAATCTAAACTTTTCTTTGTTTTCTTCAATCTCATTTACCTCTGCTTTACACGGGCTTCACCAAGTTAAAAGATTAACCTCTGGCAGATTATTTACACTTATTTTTAAACTGATTATTTATTTGTATTTACTTTATACAGTCAAGTCCCGCAAACTCGACTTAAAGTGGACTGAGAGGGTGTCAAGTTTCTGAAATGTCGAGTTTTATAGAATAACAGGTGGGTTATTCACAAGTCGTAATATCTGACTGCTTATTCCTCTAATGAAATTTCGAGCACAATACTGACACAGTAAAGAAACATACATATACAGTATATATACTGTATATGAAATGAAAAATGAAAAAAGGAAATTAAATACAAAATTGAAGGAAAAATTGTTGCAAAGTTTGACCGTCTCTCACACTCATGTCATCTTCGTGGAGCTTCGTCCCGTAGGTGATGGAGGAACAAAATGTCCCTAGCAGATGCACCTTGCTTCTCCATGTAAAGGAGCATTCCTTCAGTGGCTTCTAGTCCTTCAATACGAGTCTTATTCTTAACTTCTTCATTATGTTCCATTTCTTTGCCTTTTGATTCATGTTAATTTTTATCTTCATTCTCTTATACTAATGCAACTACTTCACCATTGAAGAGTTTACAGTGTTCATCCTGCCCCATCCATTCTGCATCACCATCAGTAACATCTTTGCAGCCTCAAATTTTCTGCTCTGCTTTCTCGAAACTCGTTTCCTGAGTGGTCCACCAACTTTTTCCAGGACTGAACGAGGCATATATTCTTGATTTTATTCCAGGATTCAGATATCCCATCTCACTATACCCAACATGACTGTTTTCTTTAATTGAGCGTGGCACATCCTTCCTCCATGGCTAGGACAAGAGAATACACGCGTTTATGTCTGTATCTCTTTTTCAGTGCCTCCAAAATGACCTCGTCCATTGGCTGACACACCAAAGTCATGTTAGGCGGAAGAAACATGGCTCTTGTATCTCCATCACGTTACTGTTCCGCATGTCCGACTCGTTGGCTGAATGGTCAGCGTACTGACCTTCAGTTCGGAGGGTCCGGGTTTGATTCCCGGCCGGGTCAGGGATTTTTAACCTTCATTGGTTAATTCCAATGGTCCGAGGGCTGGGTGTTTGTGCTGTCCCCAACATTCCTGCCACACACCATACAACACTATCCTCCAGGTTTTTTTATTTGATTTTAGAAACTTTTCTACCAAAGGAACAAAGTCCTTATAAAACCAGTCCTTAAAAATGGCTCCATTCATCCATGCATTTGACTTATTCCTGTATCAAACAGGCAGATCACACAAGGCATCAATCCCATTAGTGGACTTTTTAAAGTTTTTAAGAGGATTTCTCGATTTGCCTATGAACACCAGTTTTAGCTTATGGTTGCATTGCTACTGACGTGCAAAAGTAACATTTTCCTTACTTCTTTTATTGCATGGGGCTGATTTTTCTTCCCTGGATGCAAGCATTTTTGAAGGCAGCTTTTGAAAATTCAGACCTGACACATCATAGCTGTAAACTTGATCCCCAGGCAGACCCTCCTTTTCCATAATTCTATGGAAAATTTCCTTTAATTTTTTTAACATTTTCCAGGTTAAAATATAGTTTTTCACCACAAACGCTTAACTGCCAGATGCTGTAGCACTTCTTCCACCTGTTGAGCCAGCCAATCCAAATCCAGGCTCCCCTTTCTGATATTCCTCAAAGATATTGAGGGCTTTCTCTTGCAAAATAGGTCCTGAAATGGATGCTCCTTTTCCCTTTGCTGCCTAAGCCCCAAATGAAGCCCCTCACTTTCTTGTATTCACCACCTTTCATAATTCTCCTTTCATTTAAACTATCAGTATATGCCCTTTTCACATACCAAGACTCACTTTCAGACCTTTTCTTTTCCCACCCTATTATGGTAGTTCGTCCATCACCTAAATCTATGGCAATTTTATTAACACTTCCCCGCTGTCCATGTTCTGTAAGGCATCCAATTTCATTTCTATTGTCACATTAATTTGTTATCTTTTATTTTCGTTCAACATTTTTTTATTGCACAGACAATGCAACGCAACACTTTTAAGCCTTGATGTAAACTTAGGAACTGTACTGACACTGAACTCAAAGTTTAGCATACAGTAAAGCCCACTAATGGATAAAAAGAACAAAATGTGAGTGTTGACTGACAGGGACTCTAGTTTTCACCAGCACCTTCTGATGATAATGAGGATGAGTAAAGGGCAGTTATTATGAAATGTTCATACTAAACTCAAAAAAGTAAGAGTAAAATCTGTTCTAAAATAAACTGCACCTTATGTAATGGCTGTGACATTGTGACTGATGTAAAATTGTTTATTTATACTCTTATCCAGCATATCTCCCAGTTTGAAAGGGGGGAATTCCTTGATGGTGAATAGGTATATGCCTCCCTCCCCACCACTAATGAGTTGCAATAATGTATTTTAGTCATAGAATTTTTTTTATAGTCTTCATTATAAGTTATTTTATTAAAAAAATATGATTTAGGCTTACACTTAAATCTGACAGCCACACATTAATCTTTTTATTAGCAAAAATAAAACATAATGAGCCAATACACAAACATTCCAACCCATGCAAAAATCTGTTCAAGAATAATTTTTACAAAAGACATTTATATATTTTAGCTGGCCACGCGGTAGAGGGGTAGTGTGCTTGCTTCTTACACAGAGGCCCAGGGTTTGAATCCCAGCCATGTCAAGAATTTTTACCTGGTTCATAGCGCTGGTTAGAGGTCCATTCAGCTAGTGTGATTACAATTAGGTAGCAATCTGATGGTGAGATAGCAGCCCTGGTTTATAAAATCAAGAATAACGACTGAGATGATTCATTGTGCTGACCTCACGACACCTTGTAATCTGCAGGCTTTCGGACTGAGCAACAATCCCGTGATAGGCCATGGGACTGTTGTGCCATGGGGTTTGGTTTGGTTTAGTTTAGTTTATACAGTATGCGCCAAAATATACAGTACTGGAAATTGTGTTAGTCTTATTGTCATTACCTTACTTATCGAGATGATAATGTAAATGTTCAAAGTGTGCTCCATTGCGCTGTAGGCAGTGTTCATAAGGATCACGCAGATTTTCCAACATATTCTGGAACATAGATTACTGCAGAGTCCCAAAGAACAAAACGAACTTCTGACGTAATGCAGGCACAGTTTTGGGTGGATCTGGACAATTGAAAATTTGCTCCATTAACATTCCCCACACGTAAGCATCAGGTGGTGTGAGATCGGGGGAATGTGATGGGTGGGGGAACTCAGTTCCGCGGGAAAAATTACTCTTCCTGGAAAGGTTTCTTGCAGCATAGCCATAGTCTGTCAAGCGGTGTGGCAGGAACCACTGTCTATTCATCTGCATGTTTCTGGCACGACAAAACCTTCTTAGATCCTGAATAAATGGCCTGATCACCATGTTCCTATAGCGTTCCTCGTTAACAGTAAGAGGTGCATCACCATCATTCTCTATGAAATACGGACCTAGCACACCATTTCCTGACACTGCACACCAAATCGTCACATACACACTATGTAGCGGTTTCTGGACTATAGTGTCTGGCCTCTCAAAACCCAGAAAGCGAGTTGATTGGTGATTGATAAAACCATCCAAGTGAATGTGACTTTCGTCGGAGAACCAAACATTGAACAAGAAATCTGGATCCTCGTACACCATGGCCAAAACTTGTGCACAATATTCCACCCTGACATGCCTATCATGCTCCGTCAATCGTTGCCCAACCTGTATTCAGTATGGAAATCCACCTATGTCTTTGAACAATCGTCAAAGTGACATAGGGCTGATGTTTAATTTCAAGGCTGTTCGCCGAAGACTTTGCTTTGGAGACTGGAACATCTGACTGAGGACACGTCCATGATTTTCATTTGTGGACACAGTTACTGGCCTACCAGAACTTCCCTTGAGTTGACACAATACAATACCCATACTATGATATTTTTTAACAATAGATAGCATAGCTGTGTTGTTAGGTGCTAGCTTATTGAAGTGTTCATGATATTGTTCCGCCACTAACTTTAAACTCGGCCCACCCTGATAACAGTTTCCGTACGAGCGAAAATAATACTCTACTACAAACACTTTTTCCTCCGTCACGAGACCCATTGTCGCTTCCACTCACAGAGCACAATGTTCTTTACACAACTAACAATTCATCATGGCGATGTAACAACACGCAGGCGCTTAGGCGTGCGCATGCACACTGTGCAAAAATGAGTAGTGTATATTTTGGTGTATACCATACAAGTTGTTTTTTTTTTCTTCTATTTGCTTAACGTCGCACCGACACAGATACGTCTTACGGCGACGATGGGATAGGAAAGGCCTAGGAATTGGAAGGAAGCGGCCGTGCCTTAATTAAGGTACAGCCCCGGCATTTGCCTGGTGTGAAAATGGGAAACCATGGAAAACCATTTTCAGGGCTGCCGACAGTGGACATGGATTTTTAATTATCAAAAATTAAGGGAAAACCACAACCCTCAATGGCTCAGAGCAACATTTAACAACAAAAAGATTGTGGAGTAGAGAAACAATCTCTCAGCAGGAAAGGGAATCAAATGCACTGCCGAGAATGTACAAAAGCAACTTATTACAGGGTACGACTGATACTACGTGTAACGAACGGGTAAACAAGTACCCGGGTTTTTGGATATCTATAACTGAAGTAACAGGTGCTTGGATATTTTTTTCAGTGAGTAACCACTATAACAAGTGAGAAAAGTAAATGAAAATCCTCAGCCTATTTTTCCAGTCATTTGACCGGGTCAGGAATGGAATGAATGAAACCCCCATCTAGCAGCGAGGATAGTAATTGTGCCAGCTGCTGAAGCCTGTTGCACTCCTCTGGGGCAATGATTAATGACTGACAGATGAAATGAAATGATATTGGAGAGTGCTGCTGGAATGAAAGATGACGGGGGAAACTGGAGTACCCACGGAAAAATCTGTCCTGCCTCTGCTGTGTCCAGCACAAATCTCACATGGAGTGACCGGGATTTGAACCATGGAACCCATCGGTGAGAGGCCGGCGCGCTGCCGCCTGAGCCACGGAGGCACCACTGTAACCAGTACCCTACTCAATTACATGGATCATGTCATCAACCCTAGCCTGAAGTTCTCTAAATTTTATGGAACTCTTAAAGTTTCTATTCAAGTCATTTTAGACAGCTGTTGTAATTGTTCTTTGAGAGAAAAAATAAATCATCTTTAAATTTAAACATTTCTAAAAATATGACAGTTCAATCCTAATGGAAGACAATAATTTTGCAATTAGTACGCTTCCCTTAATATTCAGATTTTAAAAAGTAGACCAAGAAAGCTATGGAGAATTCAGCTTACCATAATCTTCCAATTACTCCACTGCATTGCTTTCTGCATGTAGAAAGAAATGAGTTTTATTTGAGAAGAGTGACTGCTTAAAACTAACTTTATCTGGAAGTTATGACAAATTTCATTATATCTCAAAGCAAAAGTGCACAAAATAGTCACAGCATTTCTTAACAGGTATTTAATTTCATTTTACATAGACAGAAATGCATAAGTAAAATTATGCAAGAATCATACTTCAAATAATGTAGTAGTGCTTCTAAAAAAAAGGTTTCAAAGTTTGTTTGCTTGATTAGTCTTCACTAGTGGTTATACAGAATGAGCTAATAAACATGACTTCAAATATGCAGCGATGAAAGGCATATTTGCTATATTTTTCTGTATAGGCTACTAAGTTATTTCAAATACCATTTCAAAGGCATGCCTTTACCAAGTCTCAAGAATATAAAATTTATTACCTTTCAAAGATGAGAATAGATATCATGTAGGTAGTTCAAGAACTATAATTTGTATTTTTTTCTCTTAATTTATGACATTAACTCTGAGATACGAGCTGACAACAATCAAGAAAATATTGAAACCAAAATACAAAGGAGAACTTGGGCTGGGTCAAAGACATACGATTTTCTGTTTGCTTTTCTCAACATTGATGTTCGAAATAAGCTGAGAGAGAGAAAGTTCAAAGGGAGTATGCTTACCAATATTTGAGAAATACTACAATATCCTTCTTCTACCAATTCCTAGATTACTAAGCAAATTATGCTTACCATAAGGTTGAAAAGAAATGCTCCTTTCTTTAAATGATAAGTTACACAAAAATGGTTACTAAACCACTCAAACACAGCATTAATAATGATCTTTATAAAAAATGTTCCAGGTGACAAAGAAAGAGCAAGCCTTGTGTGTGTTGCTTCACAACCTGGGTAAGGAAAGAAAAGTTGCACAAGATCCCCAAACAAGCTGGAAAGAAACTTATAAATGAGGTAGAATAAATTAACCTAACAGCACAAATCATTCTACATAACTGAGAAAAGTTGTAGTATTTTTCTTATTCCCCCCATATCTAATATACAATCCTTTTGGCCACTGTTTCCTAGCCACAATCTATTACTTTCATATGTTTCTTTGAGGTGAAAAGTCACCAATGTGACAAAATATTCACCAGTATACTTGCTGTTGTATTGAAATAACACGGGCATTAGATAATTTGCAACATCTTACTAACAAAAATGCTGTGTAAAACTAATACATAACTAATCTGCTTTGAACTTCATTCTCAAATCTGGCACAAAGGAAAGGGTGCAAAGTGACAGGAAGCGAAATAAGATTATTTAAAGGACTTCCTAATAATTTTATTTTTATTCGACATGTGCTGTCACCTGAGGAACACAGAAGTTATGAGCTCCTGGCTCAACCACACTATTTAAATGACACAGTAATCAACAGGCCAAAACTGAATTATTACATTTTTCTTTTTTTCTTAAATAGCCAACAATTCCAAATGGAAATTTTAATGCTAAAGATTTAATGGCTTCATAATCCCTGTAAATAGAAATAGCAATAAAAATCCATAAACAGGAAAAAAATCCATAAATAATGCTCCCAGAAGACACTGTCATATACAGAACAGCATCTTACATTGGTCATAATCCAGTTCTATCCACTCACCTCTCTACATATCAAATAGTGTTCCCAACTAATTGAAATTTTGGTTTTGAGCCTGTGGGGCATAAATTACTTTCAATTCACATTTCAAACATATCACCCCCTCCCCAGTGAAGATGAGTTTATCATAAGAGCCAAAGAAAAATAAACTTCACAGCCTTAGCAAGGAGATCCTCAAGTACTATCAGTTAATCCAGACTGCTGCTTTCTACTCTTCCTTATTTGCCTTTTACCCCCACGTTCTTCTTTGAATCTTAACCATTAATATAAAAGAAGGAAGGGAGGGGGGATGACTCTCTTCCTCAAATATTCAGAGCCAACATCTTTGTACACTTCCCTCTTTCCATTTTCTTACACAACTATCATAACGTGTTTCCTTCTTTCAGACTTGTTTCTTTATCATATTGTAAAAATCAGACTAAGAATATAAAGAACTTGGATACTGATAGATGGATTATGAAAAGCACTATTTTCAAAGTGATATGACACTACCTGTACAAACCAGTTACTAACCTGACAACTGGCTGCTACACGACAAGTTTTGTGGTGCTGGCTACAGGACGTAACATCATAACTTCATAACTTACTGGTTGTTAGATTTCAGCTCTTTTCCTTCCATATTTAGCATATGAACAGAATGCATAATATAGAAATAGCTTGAAATATTAAAAATACAGACAATATTCAGTTTATAATAAATAATCTATTAGCATTTAACATCTAATAACAGCACACTTCTTGTGCATCACAATTGACATTCATAACAAGTGTAACATTTCCAATTAACTGTATCTGCATTTCATTTTAAATAATTCTAATCAGGAATAATGAATACATTTAAATAAGTTATTCTTCATAGGTCAAACACCCTTGGCAACACACAAGTTATCTATGACAAACAGATAGACAAACATTAAGGAAGACACAATTAAAAAAAGTAAATTCATAAATACATTTCAGATTTATGTCGCTCACAGAGCACAAGTAATGAACATATCTGGGTCTCGGTTGTAATCAATCTGGTAACTATGAAACAACAACAGATCAAAATCCATATGAAACTATTCATATTTAATATCCTTCCACTCCAACTTTAAAGACTAGTCCATACAACCTAATATCATCCCAATTTGACTATTCACTTTGGTCCTTTGCATAAATAACAAGTTAATTAATATTATACATTCATGACTGGTGTTTAAAACATGTTCATCATGTCTTTCAATATTTCACATGCATGGCCCACACAAAACTGTTTCTGTATTGCTTGTAACTTCCATTTTGCACTAATCAGGTTAAAACTTTTGAATCACAAATTAGTTCTTAGTTTCTACATATCTTGATGTTGATGTTCTGAAGCTTTACTGCCATCTTTATCAGCAAATGTTTCTTTCAGCATAGATAATACCTTTTTGCTTACTAAAGGATTCATACTGACTTGTAATTCACTTAGCGACTCTTCCGTCTGCAGAGAAATAAAAAAATAAAAAAATTAAAAACATTAATGCACGTAAAGCTGTAATAATAAACATAGTCAAGTATAAAAATAATTCTAATTATCTCCCATATTACATTCAAATTGCAATAAATTCAGAACCTAAAACTGCTATTAATTTACGTATATTACAAAATAAATAAAATAAACATACATTTGGTATGATGAATGAGCAGGAGAGAGAGGGAACAGAGTAAAACAGAAATGTCTCTCACTCCAATTGAATGAGAGGGCAGGAATTTACTCACCAATCATAATAACAGGAAGTGACTGAGGAAGGCAGTCAACTAAAATTTTGCAAATAATCTGAGTTAAACAGGGAACGGGGGGTGGACTGAAGAAAACAATAAAACAGGTTATTATAAAAGCTACAGATAAATCTCAATCACACAGTTTAAAATAACTAAGTATGCATACTTGTAAATGACACTTATAAAAACAATAATTGCCACAATTAAGCACGAAAGGATGAGTGTATTGAATTGCTTGAGGAGTAACTGAAAATTGAATACCTATTAACGTTAAGTACATGAGTGTCTTAAAGGAAATTCATAAGTTGGTCCGAACAATGAGGTAGTATGCTAGTCACAATATTTCTGAAATGTACCAGAAGTTAAATGGGTCTCAAAATGAGATGAAAAGCACTATTTTGGTAACAAGAAAATATATATTAGAGGCAAAAATATAAGAGAGGAATGTAAAACAAAACACAGAAAAAGGTGTATCTGAATAGACATATTTCGTACAGTTTTTTAAATTCTGAACTGTGTTGCTCTGCTCCATATCTCAATGATTCACACCAGCTATAGCTTTACATTTCAACTTATGCACTCGAAGATTATTATAGTGACTTTAAAAATCAGCATCATGATTAATGAATGAAGCACAGCAGCAGCCAGGGACATTTATGGGTTAAACAAGAATGAAAATACACACTAGTATGTTGATCAAACTACATGACCTGTTGCTAAGTGACTGGGTTAATATAATTTGAGAAAGGCAGAAAAGAGCACTTCAAAGTTTGAAAGATAAAGCAACATGAAAATTTACAAAGCAGTAAATTTAATAATGTAGCCTTAAAAACAGCCGATTTCCTCACTGTAGAGCACCCATGAATGAGGTGCTAGGACAGGGGTATCGACTAAAGCTATAAAATATTTCATATTCCCTTCCAAGCATTTCTATAATATTAGACTATAGAGAGATCCACTTATTAAGAAACCTGCACAAGAAAATTGATTGTGGTACATTCCACCAATATGAATGCAACTTTTATAGTAGAAATGTACTGGATGAAAGAATTTCTAATGCCATTCAAATTCTGACAAATTTCTGTATGTCCCAACTACTATAAACCTCAGTGCCAACGGATGCAAATCTTGAAGTCATGTATTATACAGTCCATTAATACCTACCAATTATTTGATGATCAGAAATTTATGATTTTGAAATACTTAGAAGTACAGAAGAAAATTCATCTTGGTTTTAAGAATGTTGCATGGGAATTCCCAGGTTAATCTTTTCGAAATACTTAACACCTAACATGACCTATTTCACAGTCAATTTTAGCAGAAATGATATCCAAATGTCATACTGAAAGGTAAATGATTATGGGAAAAAATAACAAGCAGTGACAGTGAAGGTTTATGAACAGCTTCACAGTGTAAAGACCCATACCTGCAAACTTCACCACACCAAATCCTAGATGGAAGTGTTCATTCTCCAGCAGAGAAACAGTGGGGTACTTGTATCTTAGTGAAGTGACAGGAAATCTGGCTCTGAAAAGGGTACATTATCAGATACAAGGATAATTTTATTTTATTGCGCTGATACGAAAATCTGCAAGCCTGTGGTGCACATTCTGAAGAATATCTACATTACTGCAGCTGACAGGAGTAAAGTACTAAACAATGAACATCATTTCTTCACTCAAAGCCATCTACGACTAATTCTACATATCACATGAAACTAGTAATTCCTTGTATGTTCACCAAGGTGAACAACTAATTCTACATATGACATGTAACTAGTAATTCTTTGTATGCTCACTAAGGTTCAGAAATGAGCATACAAGCATTGAGAAAATATCCATGCCATATTTTGTTTAAACTCATTCTAGTGAAATAGAATTCAAACACTAGACTTCACCAATATGTTCCCAGATGCTTTATAATAACTTTATTAACTACATAAAACTCTTACATAGAAAATTAGTTATCTTCCAGTTGCTTCATTTCACACTGTGCACAAAAATGTTCAATTGACACATGCACTTAGAACTGAAATTTATATAACACAAAAACGGATACTGTCAACTACTTTTTATGTGCAGGCATAGTCACTAACCATAAAGAAATAAAAATATTCAATATAAAATATAATTACAATTCTGTGAACAACAAAACAGTAGATCTACTGTGTTAAGTTTTATAGGCTATGAATGCCATAGTAACCAATGTCATTGTGAGAGGGAATGACTTCTGATGTACTATTTTACTCTCGATCCCCACTAATACATATACAGTAATTTTACAGAATTATAATTGGAATAGTGGCAAGGTATTAGTCAAGTAGGTGCCTTGAGTGTTGAGAAACGTGAGGAAAATTCACATTAGGATAGTTGTCAACATTTGTTGTGGTGTACGGTCAAATTTTCCAACTTCACCTTCCAAATTTGACACACATTTTTGCCACTGACTTGGCAACTTTTTGATGCCGTCCTCACAGAAAGAAAAAGAATGTGTGTGCAGCCAGCTGCACACGTACTCCTCTACCACTGCATCATCACAAAATCGCTTTTCTCCCAGTTCTTCTTTCAGTGGTCCAAAATATATTCTTCCCCCTTGTAGAAATTCAGATGCTTCTGACAAACTTCCTAGTGCAAATTTTTGTGTCCCTGTGTGAGGAGACTAGGAACCCCACCTGGCAGACAATTTCTGAATGTTGAGTTCATTACTGACGATGGCTGAACACTTCCAAAAGCTTATTCCTACGAGTGAAGCAATTTAAAAAATGTCTATGCACCAATTTTCTTCAATAAGGTCACAAAAAGTATGAATGTTGTCTGCAGTGATGCTTGTCCATGGTTGTCTTTGGTGGGGCTCATTTTCCATTGCTTCCCATCCTACCAAAAACTGTCTGTGCCATTCATACACCTGGGTTTTTGAAAGGGTTGCTTCCCCAAACTGTGCATGGAGCCTTCTTGAAATTTCCGAAACTCTGGTGCATTCTTTCACCAGAAATTTGATGATTATGCTCTGCATGATGGGACGTGTGTGCCTCTTGCTCACTTGTGGTGTACTGAAATGAGCGGTCACTCTGTGGTGTGTGTGATGCATCAAGACCCCTACTCCAGACATCCCCACCAACATCCTCTCAAAGTCCCACCAATTTCCATTCGCTACCAGAGGCGCTAATTTTAAATTCTGGCTTATATTTGATGCACCCTCGTATATATACTGTGCCACCCCAACAGTTTTAAACGAGATCCTACATTATAACAGATTAATTTATTTTTTTTTTTGCTATGGGCTTTACGTCGCACCGACACAGATAGGTCTTATGGCGACGATGGGATAGGAAAGGCCTAGGAGTTGGAAGGAAGCGGCCGTGGCCTTAATTAAGGTACAGCCCCAGCATTTGCCTGGTGTGAAAATGGGAAACCACGGAAAACCATTTTCAGGGCTGCCGATAGTGGGATTCGAACCTACTATCTCCCGGATGCAGATTAATTTAGTAGTAATATACACCTACAAAGCACCTCCTACAGTTGAAGAAGAAGTAAGAAATGAATGATATTTCTGTTGACATAGAAATACATGGCAAATTCAAAGATGGTCATTACTTCAAATATATTACTCAAACTGAAAAGTTGCTCAAGATGCATCCATTAGTCACTCATTTAGCTATCAAATTACCCTCCCTCACTCTTTTTTCTCCATGCAAATTCCACCAGCAGCGAGGTACGTGTCCCAACCCTGCATCAATTTATCGAACCCCTCCACAAAAAAATTCCAGTTTTAGGCCCAGTGGCCTTAGAGTGGCCTCGACTTCAGCACCAGTTTGGAAACACTGATCGTGCAACTCCCTCTTCAATGCTGGAAATGGACAAAAATCACACGTTAAATCAGGACTGTAGGAAGGAGCCATTCCCACACCATTTCTAAAATTGTGGTCATTATAGTGCAGCCAAGTACAGTGAGCACTTTCATCGAGCAGGATGACACCAGCTGAGAGAAGGTCAGGATAATCATTTGGGTCAAATTGCCAATCTCAACTTCTCCAAGGTTTGACAATACTGACCAATAAGTTTTCGTTCAAAAAAGTCAATGAGCAGAATACCCATGGCATCTTAGACTACAGCAACAATTATCTTGAATTTCTCTCTTACTGGAGAACCCAGATAATACACTTCATCAATGTAATCTTGATTTTGGGCGTGAATGAATGAATGAATGCCTCATCTCCAATCACAATGCCCATTACGTTAGACCATCAATGCTGAAAGCCATTCTGAACCAATGATGGCCAAGAGGAAGGTGATGGGAAACCCAATATGCATGAACTTCGCAATATCCTACGCCGCCATGGATGATATTATGAACTCTTCAACATAAATGTCCATTATCATCCCTTCATAAACCGTGATTATTATATTTTCTTGTATCAGTTCATTCACGTCTGCAATAGTTTCAGCATAATGGGTAGCGATGGGACAAATTGTATCAAACTTAGTCACAAATGTCCACTTTTTCTTTAGCAAGCATTTTGCACTATCTCTATATCGTCAGAACAGGTGATACAAAATAACCATACACAACTATGAGTTTCCTGTAAATTTCACAGAGTGTACAACAGCTATTAGCCCACTCATATCGGATCACAGTGCACATTTCTTCCAAACACACCACTTCTCCAATATACAAGCACATACCATTATGCAAAACTCTTACTGATGTGAGCCAAGTTTCTCCCAACAAACCTTCATTATGTGCCCTGCAGCGACCGTGTGTTCATGTCTATACAAAAACTGAACACTACTAGTAGCAGGGAAATAATGACACTAAACGACTACAAGCATACTATTATTCCATTCTGTAATGATTTTTACAGAGCAGGGAAACATATAATGAGCAACTTACATAATACACAAGTCTTAAGACCCAGAAGTTGAATTCTGTATTAGTCCAAACAGAGTTCAAAGAATTAAATTTCGGTATGATTTGTTCTTCTACACTATAAAATGTACCTTTTCCGTCATAAGTTTGGACATCAAAATCACTCCACTTGAATCCAAGGCTTTGTTACATTTCAGAGTTCTGTATCAAGTAAATCCTAATAAGTACGCCGTCTTATGCCATTAAATCCAGGTGATGGCACGTGCACCGAAGGGGCCCTTGACATTTTGTTATTTTTTTTGCTAATTGTTTAATGCAACAGTAACACACTGAAGTCTTTTGGCAAAGGAAGGATGGGAACGGGTTAGGATTGGGAAGGTAGTGGCCATCATCTTAATTGTAATGTTATTAGCATTAGGTCCCACTAACTACTTTTATGGTTTTCGGAGACACTGAGATGCTACAATTTAGTCCCGCAGGATTCTTTTACGTGCCAGTAAATCTATCGGCATGAGGCTGACGTATTTGAGCACCTTCAAATACCATCGGATTGAGCCAGGATGGAACCTGCCAAGTTGGAGTCAGAAGGCCAGGGCCTCAACCATCTGAGTCACTCAGCCCGGCATCACCTTAATTAAGATACAGCCCCAGCACCTGCCTGGCATGAAAATGGGAAACCAAGAAAAACCATCTTCAGGGCTGTCAACAGTGGGATTTGAACCCACTATCTCCTGAATACAAGCTCACAGTTGCACGACCCTAAGCACATGGCCAACTCGGTCAGTGGCCCTCGAACTAGACACTCAATTTACAGAGACAAATTCCCACATTACTGGACTCCTACATAACAAGTTTGTCAAAATCACAAAACCTAAAACACAAGACATGAGCATCTAAATGGATGTGAACTAAGGGGCACTTTATATGTCAATGAAAAGGAACTTGTGGTGGGATTACCTTCGTATATAGAACATCAATGGTGACATCAATGTTTGATTTACATAATTTACATAATGCGATTCTTCAATTATATTATAATGCAAATTAATTACAGACCCACAGAACTTTTATTTCCAATTAGACTATATAATTGTTTGCTTTTTGTTTTACATTGCACCAATTCGGACTGGTCTTATGATGACACTGCGGTAGGACTGGGCTAGGATTAGGAAGGAACTGATCATGGACTTAAGTTACAGCCCCAGCATTTGCCTGGTGTGAAAATGGAAAACTACTTTCAGAAACTCAATGTACAGGAAAAGGCACATAGCATTACCACAATGTGCAAAAATCAAACTTTAATCTTGTTGAAGTATGTAAAAATATCATAGTTTACTGAATGAATAACAGGAATTTTACTTTTCTTGGTAGAAATTCTGTCATGGCTTTTTTCAGTTCGCAAATTTCTACAAACTGACTTGGCTCCATTTTCCCAATTGCTTTAGTTGCTTTACCCAAAAAAATCTGGTCATCTTAGTAACTTTTGACTCCAATATATGAAGTCTTCTCATGATTGGGCTCATTTTCACTCAGTTTTACATACTTATTTTTTGCCTCATGAAATTCGACAACAACTGAGTAACAAATATATCAGACGTCATCAACGTCCAGATGAATCGGCTTATGATTATCTTGACTCCATTATCGGCTATTCTGATGTGTTAGCTATTGCTCAACATCCCCAGGAAATTATTTCTCTTATTCGATTTTATGCCTCTCCAGCCTTCCGTCAAATCATCAATCACTTTATGCCACCCACTACTATTCCTCAGCTTTACAATATTGCTCAACTAGATATTCTAAATACCCATAGTAATTTTTCTTATTCTTCCACTCCACCTCCCCAGTTTAACACTTCAACAACTCGCACGCCTTCTACCACTCGTCCACCTTTTCAGAGTAATATCTCTCGGCTCCGCTGTTATCGGTGTCAGGCTATGGGGCACTTAGCACGAAATTGTACCAATTCTACTTTGGGAAACTTCAATTCCCGTTGTCAGTAGGCAACTCACGACCTCATGGGCAAAATCTGCCTCATGTTTCGTCAACATTCTCTTCTGGTACTAAATCACAGTCATATACTCTTGTACAGTTACATAACACTCCCTCCTTAGCCTTATTAGATTCAGGTTCTGCAATTTCTCTAATCAGTTTCTCCTTTTTTCAGCAACTTTTGCAAACACATCCACATTTTCAAATACGCCCTTCTACCCTCAGATGTCTAACTATATCTCAACACTCTCTTGAAATCGTGGGTCAACTAAAACTTAATGTTAAAATTTCCAAATTTTCTTGGCCATTTGAATTTCAAGTGGTTAATAATGGCTCACTTCCTGTTATACTGGGGTATGATTTTTTTGCTCATACTGGCCTTATTTATAATAATGCTATGGCCTCTATCTCTTTTTTTTCAATCCACACGTTCAAATTCCTTTGGTAGATCCCCTCGATTTCCCTATGAACCACGTCTTCAGTCATCAGCATATTTATGCCACTGCTCCCCAACTAGATGCAATTGAGCTTCTCCTAAAGTGGAGCTTCCACAGGCTCTTCAACCCATGATCCTGCAATATTATCATTCCTCCCCTGTGGGTGGACATCTAGGCATCACTAAAATGTACAACCGTATAGCCTCTCTTTTCTTTTGGCCTCAAATGCGTAAGTCTATTCGCAACTTTGTTCAAACTTGTGAATTGTGTCAAAAATCTAAACCTTTAAACATAAAGTCTGCTGGTCTTCATTCTGCCCTTCCACCCACTCACCCTGCCCAAACCTTTTTCATTGATCTAGTTGGACCCATAGTTCGTTCTTCTCGCGACAACTTGTATATTTTCACCTTGTTGGATGTCTTTTCAAAATTTCTAGTCCTTCAACCCTTATGGAAAATTTCTACTAAGATCATCATTAATTTACTCACTGAACAAATCTTTCCTATTACTGGTTTGCCTGCTAATATTGTTTCTGATAATGCTTCTATTTTTACTTCAAGTGTCTTTTTTATTATGTGCTTTCAACTGGGTATCAAACGTATTTTGACTTCTCCCTACCACCCTCAGTCCAACACCGTGGAAAGGTATCACTGTAATCTCAAAGTTACTTTATCTATATTTCATAGTTCTTTCCAGAAAGACTGGGATTCTCATCTTTCCTCTTTGGCGTTAGCCTTTAATTCCAGTATCAATAGTTCTACTGCTCAAACTCTGGCTAAGCTTTTTCTTGGTCGTGATCTTCAAATTCCTCTTTCCCTAAATTGGGATCTGCACAACCTTTTTGAATCTTCTGATCAGTCATCCTCTTCATCACTCTGGAAAGATGCCTTTGATCAATTGCTAAAAGCTCAACAAGTGCATGAAAAAGCTTATAATACTCGTCATAAGCCATCCAACTTCAAAATTGGCGATTTAGTCCTCGTTGCTAATCATCCGCACAGCTCGGCAATTAATGCTACCTCTGCTAAACTTGCTCTTGGACCATATCGTATTTTGTCTTTCCCTACCCCTGTCACTGTATTTTTGCAATCTACTACTGATTTGTTTGACACTAAGAAACTTCATCTGAATCAGCTCAAGCGATTTCATCCTTAAACTTTCACATCTTGAGTTCTTTTGCCCTGTGTTTTCTTTTTCCAGTTATTACCTCCTCTTCTTTCTATTTTTTTTTCTCTTCTGCATCTGGTCTGGAAATGTCTAATACTCCCGGTGTTATTTATTTTTCTTTGTTTTTTCTTTCCCTTTGTTTGTCTACCTCATCCCTCCCTTTTTTTTCTCTCCCTTTATGGAATTATTTTTCTTTTCATTCGCCCCCTCCACACAGGTTTCTCCAGTCTCCCTCCCAGCCCAGTTGGCACAGTTTGTAATGGGAGTGTAAATATATCTTCCCAACCATTTTCTTTTTCTCTTTTATAATTGCTCTTATTTTTCATTGCCGTTTTTTATATTTATATATATTTATATGTCAATTTCTAACTACCCTTCTTTCCTTACCTTTTCCCTTTGCTAACACGTTAGCCCTTTTCTTTTTCCCCTTCCTCCCCTACCTTTTTGTATTTCCTATTTGTATACTTAGGCATGTTTATCGTGTTTGGATATTTTTTGGCGCCTTTTATTTTGTCTTTCAGTATTCTTGCTCCTTGCTACACCGTTGCGGCTGCTCTTGACCCCCGCTCCAGCTCTTGGAAGGGCCCTCCATCGCTGTTCCTGGGCCCGTCTTGCCATCGCCACTCAACTGTATCTTCTGTTTTTCGTCTCCTACCAGAAGTCTTCGTTCTTCAATGACAACAACTATTTCAACTACAACAACGACAAAACAAAAAAATCCTTTGGATTTTTTTTCTGGTGCCCGGCAGATAGTGTAACAGACTCCTCATGTCACCGGCACCTATTGCTATGAAAATCGCCATGCACATAACCTTTTTTCTACTATTAATATGGACTTACCTTCATCTTGACATAAACCGTACTTTCTCTGCAACTGGACTTACATACTTCAGTGAATTTGGACACATCATACTTTGCATGAACTCTGCTCTATCAATTTCTACAATCTACGATAAACTGACTTCCTTCTCGCCAGCTGACGTCATACGACATCGCCTGGTTTGTCGCGCATACTCCAGTAACCTCTGGAATCTTCCAGACATATTTTTTCTCATTATTTCCCCTCTACTCCACTGTATAAATACCTGGTCTCTCTCTGGATATTTTGAGATGGACTTTGGCCTGTGTGGAGGGAGGAACATCTAACGTCGTCTCCGTCCTTAGGGACATGTGCCCAGGAGTCTCCATTTTCGGGCAGTACTACCTGTTTCATGATGAGGTATGACAAATGCTTAATTTCTTTTCTGTAAATACTTCTGTTGCATCGGGAATTACTTTCCTTTGAATTTCTGACAGGGAGCATGGCATTTCCAGGCCGAGATTTCACTCGTCTTTTCTGTATTTAAAGCCTCTATTGACGAACCTAGTGTCAACTTTGTTTCCAACTGTGCGTGTGGTATATTTGCAACTCCACCACTTCTACACACACTCGTATCTAATCAGTGCTTCGCTATTTGAGTTTCTGAATGTCTTAAAACTGTTTCATTTGAACTATATAGTGATTTCCGCCTGCATAACAACGTTACTTAGTGTCAATTCGGGTGGTAACTGAAGTGTTATGACTTGTATATTACTTCTGGACTTTATTTCGAAGATTTCCTGCTGGTATACTCTGATGTTGTAAATGTGAACTTTCTTTTTTTTTTTTTAAATTCTTGTTGTTATTCTGGGTTTCTCTTCTTATAGCCGTATTTATCCTTTCCTTGTTTGTCCCTTTCCATTCCTGCTTTATTCTCTCTCATTTGCTTTCTTTCTCGTGGATATCTTATTTTTGTATAATAGATTCGTATTTTGTATATGTGGTTGGGAAAGTTACATATTTGTATATTCTTCTTTTCATGTAAATTTCTAGAGTTTCAATTTAATTATTTCAATATATCTGTTTCCAAATTTTACCATGGTTTCTCATCTATTTTCACCCATCATGTCCCTTATTTCTCCTCACACTCTCCTTTAATTTTCTAATGTTATTAAGTACTGTTTCCACTGCGCTATGTGTTGTTACTCTGGAATGCTTGTTGGAGATTTTGATTACCATGGCCTCTATTCTCAATTCGGCATTTACTTCACGGCGTGAAAATTATAACCTACTGATTTGAAACTATTCGGTGTCATCGATACATTGAGATCTTACCTTGGCACTATCATATATAATATATGCATATAACCCCCATGACAGGTTACAACGTGTAATGCAGGATAAAGGTGAAAAACCCTGTAAAGATGGTTTATTGTACGAACACTGTTTATTTATTTATATACATATTTTAATTTCATTGTTTGTTTGTTTAAAGGGGCCTAACATCCAGGTCATCGGCCCCTAATGGTACGAAATGAAATAACAAAAAACTCAAATTCATCCACTGACCAAAATAAAATAAAAATTGTCATGAAGAATGGATGGATGGACATGAACCCTACAAAAGAACAAAAACAAACAAACAAAAAACAGTGGATCAGACTCAAAAAGAAGGTAGTTAATTAGAGTATTACTGACCAAGGGACCATTTATTAAGCACAATGATGCTTGATGTCTGAATGGGTGCTAAATTCACGTCTAAGGCCCCACAGAATGGTACATGTCGCGAGTAAAGTAGAACCATGGTATTTGTCTTTTTGGGGTACTGATCAAAAGTAGCGAAGACTCACGGTGGTCCACACAAGATAGTACTACTCACAAGTATTGCAATTCGTACAGGGAACGCAGACCTATGGTGTTGCTCACACAATGGCGCCACTCATAGCCAACGCAAACCGGTAAGGTTCCTCACCTAGGTGTACTAGTCACGGGCGCCGGTATTCCTGTGGTGTTCCTCACATAGTGGGTACCAATCACAGGCAACGCTGACCCACGGTGCCGCTCATATAGCGGTACAACTCACAGGCTACGCCCAGACCCGCACTGTTGCTCACATGGGTACATCGCACGGGTACTGGAATCCACCAGGCCAGGCTTTTTACTGCAACTAATCACAAACCTATTTCGTACCAATTTAGTGATACTACTCGCAAGTACATGCAACCCATGGTGTTCCCCGCATGATGGTACGAATCAAGAGTAGTTTCATGGTTCTAATTCAATCATCCCTTTGTCGCCCCTTGTAGTCGCCTCTTACGACAGGCAGGGGATACCGCGGGTGTATTCTACATGTGCGTCCCCCACCCGCAGGGGGTAATTTCATTTTTTAAGTCGGAAGGAAGAACCAATAAATCTTACATACACCATACTATGTTTTTTCCTAAATACAAACTTTCTTTCACTATAAATCCAAACTGAAAAGTACAGTATGATGTTTCGCTTTTCTCAGCAATCCGTTATATGCTGTAAAGTTATCTTTCCCTATATTTAGATTGATGCTTTCAAGGCCCGTAATTGTAGACATGAAAATAAGCTTTTGGGCTTTTGCCATGTAAGGGAACAAGGCAAAATTCTGTAAGTTTCTCAAACAACTTTTGCTCCGCATCTTCAGAAGAAAATCTCACCTGTTCACAAGCAAGACTTCTCTAATAATGAAGGTTTGAATTTAAAAATAATTTACCATTGTTCCGTAGTAAGTGGTACTCTCGTTCATCACTAGATGGCTCACTGTGCAGTAACCTTTCAAGTGGGAGGTGACGACACCATCTTAGCTCCAATTAAGATGGTTTTTGTTCCATCGTATGTGAACAGATTGTTCATGGTAACTTAGTATCAGATTTGTTCCCAATCACTCATGGATTGAAACAAGTCTGTGTGCTTGCTCCTACACTCTTTGTACTGTACAAGGCTGCCATGCTGCATGAATCTTCTGCACATAACTTAGGCATGGAGATTAAGTTTCGTTTTGATGGAGGTCTATTCAATCTGGCAAGACTTCGCTCACAAAGACGTACCCTGGTTACCAGGGTGACAGAACTGCAGTACGCCAATGACACTGCATCTCCTGCTCTAACACCTGCAGAACTACAACAGTCAGTCAACTGCTTTCAAACTGCTTGTGATCGCTTTGGTCTTGCCGTTAATGTGAAAAAAACAAAGGTATTTGCACAACCTGCCCCAGGATTGACTCTTCCTGAGTTCAGTATCTCCATCTTAGACACAACAATGGAACAGGTTGATCACTTTTCATATCTTGGTAGCATCTTGTCTAAATGATGCACCTGCTGACAAGATGTTGACAAAAGAATCGGGGCTGCTCATGCAGCATTCAGATGGTTAATGCACAGAGTCTTCATGAATAACGATCTAAAACTGCATACCAAATTCATGCTGTACAAAGCTGTTGTCATTTTCATTCCCCTGTATGGCTGTGAAACTTGGACACTCTACTCCCATGATATCAAAAAACTTGAGCGCTTCCACCAACAAAAAATCAAATACATCTTGAATATTACGTGGGAGGACTATTGAACCCTGGCTTTTGGCTCAACCAACCAATCTTCAGGTTGCAAAGATTCTCTTGAAAATAAATTGTTGATACAGGGTATATTATTATTTTATACACTGACAATAAATCTGCAAGTCTAATTAAACTACAAGTCTTAAAAATATGCACATCCTCTTAATTAAGTATATCATTATTTTTAGAAAACTGAGAAGAGCGAAGATGATAACGAGTTTGCAAGCAAATCCAATGAACTTGCAGAAAGCTACCATCATCTATCAATACTATTTCTGTTTAGTAAATATCAACACACTCACCTTACAGTACACTACAGCAGTATCATGACCGTTGCCTACGCTATAATACAAGGCCTTGAAATGCACTCGTGGAAACGGGTTGCTTCCTAGTTCAGCATTCAGCCGCTAGGATCGCGGTCTTGCCCCCTTGTATTCGCATGGCGTATATGTCAATAAGTAAAGTATATCCTAAGAAAACAGAACTGAATGTTTTTGCTAGTATTGACAGTACTTTATTTATAGAGCGGTGCTGCATTGGCTTGGATATGTCATTGAAGTTTCAAAACTTTCCTTCTGAGGGGCTTCTTATCAAGTTTCAAAACTTTCTCTCTTCTACTTGAATGGCTCAAAGCAATGTTGTCTAACAGAGGTCTCAGAAATTTTCATAGTAGAAAAAGATGTGGTTTGTCGCCTTTACACTTTCCACACTTAATTTCACTGTTGAACATGTCTTTCGAAAAAATAAACGTACACCTTTTAGTAACTCTCTTCGGGACAAGTACTGCGTAGCGGAAGTGACAAATTCCGTCGTTCACTGCAGAAGTGCCACAGACGATTTTCGGTATCTGAGGGCTCCTCAATCTTGAAAACGAATAAGACACAATGTTGGACTTTGAGTAGCTGGAGAACAGATATGTTCTACACAGCCTTTACAGTCTGTTTTTTATTTTGCCACACGAACCATAATGTCACTGTATTCCGCTTGGCGTCTTAGGTAGCTGAAAAAGAACTCGATGTCATAGCTCGTTAGGTTCCTCATCAATGCATAATGCAAATGTATACTTATGAGGTATTTTACGCAGGCCATAGTGGACTGGGTAGGCAAGATCTATGCCTGATACATTTCTCTCATGATTCTTTTTTACTTTCTCTGAATGCATTTTAAGTTTCTTAATATATGACAGGAAATCATTAATTAACCAACTGAGGAGTTCATCTTCAGTACTAAAAATGCGGTCTTTTTTTTTTTGCTAGTGACTTTACATCCCACCGACACAGATAGGTATTATGGCGACGATGGGATAGGAAAGGCCTAGGAGTTGGAAGGAAGCGGCCGTAGCCTTAATTAAGGTACAGCCCCAGCATTTTCCTGGTGTCAAAATGGGAAACCACGGAAAACCATCTTCAGGGCTGCCGACAGTGGGATTCGATCGAACCCACTATCTCCCGGATGGAAGCTCACAGCCGCGCGCCCCTAACCGTACGACCAACTCGCCCGGTTAAAATATGCTCTTTGTTCTCGTTCCTGAATATGTCCCATGTGAGGTGTTGCAGACGTTATGCGCATTGAACAATTTAATAAAATGCTCCATAAAACAAATGGCTTATTTTAAACTGTATTTTATGCTCTCGGGACAAAACCACCTCCATACTTTACAAACCAGAGATTGTTTCAGGGGAAAATACAATATTTTTAGCTCTTGCTACATTCATTTTCGTGAAATTTGTTGGGCAAATTATTTTCCTCGTTGGTTTCCTAATTTAAGATTTCTGAGTTCGAAGACGCCTCTCAAATGATTGCCGGTCACGGTAGCATAGTTTTAAAAAAGTCCAGTGACAAATTTTGGGATCGCCCGATTCTTATGACGTAACTCGGATCAAAACTTAGGAACAGAGGCCTACTTCGATCAGCTTGAAGTCGTATCTCATGCGTAATACTTCCTCTGTATAATGTTTCGAACAATGAACATTCACTGGAAACTTGTGAAACGAAATTCCACTACCTTTAATTTCTCGTGAATAAACCATGACTGGAACTGCGAATGCTTAACATCAGACAAATACATAATACATTCACAAATAACTCAGTTAATGAACACGTTTAAAGGCGCGAGCCTGGTAGACAGGGGGCAAGATAGCGATCCTAGCGGCCCGGCATTGAACTTCAGTGTAACCACTTCCATAGCGTTTAACGGGCTCTATTTCCAGGCCTTGTATTATAGCGTAGGCAACGATCATGACAGAAATTGGGAAAATTCAGGATCTAGCCCATTCAAATTTTGTTTTATACTGTATTTATGCGAATAATCCCCGCATATTTAAGAAAAAATCGTGGCACGAAATTGGGGTGCAGGTTTTATTTGCGTCAAGGTTGGCAACACGCTCCTGGCTCACCTAGTTTTAGATGTTAGGTGTACAGTTATGCTTTGTGTAACCGCAGATGAAACAAAACTGTCCCCATATGTCATATTTAAATGGAAAAATATTCAGACTTTTAACTCTAAACTACCTTTACATTTAGAAAAAAATCGTACTTTAAAGAGTAATTTAAATTCAAAATTTCTCCACATTATGACAGAACGCGTCTTCCGGAATGTGCAGGGGATAGCTTTCCGTACTTTCACTCAATTCGGTGTGTCTATAGTGTGTTTCATATTTGCTAAGTTCGAATGAAGTCATAATTCTTTTGTATTCGGTGTTTTAAGGAACTCCACAATATCACGTTGCAGACAGTGTGCGGAGAAGCAGAATATGCGAACAATGGCGATGTCGACCGTTGGCGAAAAAGCATGGCTAATTATAATCAATTCGTGCGCACCGAACAATATTGTCAATGCCGGTGAAACTGCATATTTTTCTAATTGTGTAGCCCAGACGGAGTTACGGTTTTAAAGGATATGGGATCATGGTACTGTATTACAATGGAGAAGTTAGCGACAGACTTATCCCCTTCTTCATAGGAAACTTCAATAAGCCACGATGTTTTAAGGGCGTCTGGCACTTTCCGAGCAAGTACAAGGCATCTAAAAATGCAAACAGTACAGTAAACCAAAACAAAACAAAACTGCACACAGGAGCCAGCATAATTTGTCCTCGTGTTTGAATCGTGTTCTTTTTCTTTCGTTGCGTGATGTTATGTTTGCCAGTGATTTATCCAAGTGCATATTGTAAATGAGCCTTGTTTGTTACATTTTGGAAATAGTTCTTTCCATGCCATATGAAAGGTTTTGAACTGTTAATCAATGTTAATTACATGCAGTAGTAGGTATTAGAATATTTTTTGACTTGGTAAGGATTGGCATATCTGAATTACAAGTTGGCAGTTAATTCAAAATCGCCTAATAACGGGGTTTTACTGTGTCGCAAAACTTAACATCCGAGTTCACCGGTGTGTCTGTTTCAAGTGTTTACATTGCACGAAAAGAATTATCCACCACCGGTTAAGTTACTATCCCAGTAAAAATAGGTCCCGTGTGAGAAGTGTTTTAGACATGGAGTGTGACGAATTTGTAAGCAATTTAATAGAGGATTCTAGTGATGTATGAGACAACGAATCTTCCGATCTAAAGGGAACCGATCCTATTGCAAGTTCAGATTAATGAAATACCCGTCATGTAAATAGGCCTACTTGCTAATTTTCATGGCATTTTATAGCCGTGGTAATGTACATTTATCATCTCAGGCAAAGCAGCTATATCCGTAAATGTTCATATTTGGGTAATGACCACGTGGACCTCGCGCAGTGATATGAAGTATTTGTTTATCCTCCGCTACTTTTTCGATGGAAGGAATTTCAGTTCATTTCGTGTTTTCAAAATGAACCTTCCTAAAATTAGGGTGCGGGGATTATTCGGCGGCAAAGATTATTTGCGTAAATACGGTATTTCAAAACTTCTAACTTCACCGTAACACCTCCCAGGATACTAATATATCTCATGGTACCCTGCCACCAAGTCCTGAGTATTTCTTTTTTTTTTTTTTTTTACCCTTGCACAGACTCCCCTATGACTGGTGTTGTAATAGAAGAGCGAGTGACAGAGTTGCTACAAGAGGAAGGCACTCTCATCCCCCTCTCACTGTCTTTGCCCAAGGCATCTACTACTATAATGTCTTCAGCAAGCTAAAAGATTCTTCCTGCCAAGGATTTGAAGCATTTACTGTCAGGGAGCAATTGTATCCAAACACACAGCTGGAAATCTAACTTTACCATAACACCTACCAGGATACTAATTTATCTCCAGGTACCCTGCCACCAAGTCCCAAGCACAGACTCCCCTATGACTGGTGTTGTAATAGAAGAGCGAGTGACAGAGTTGCTACTTATGGTAACGACAGGTTAGGAAAGGGTTAGGAGTAGGAAGGAAGCGTCCATGGCCTTGATTGCCTAGTGTGAAAATGGGAAACCACGGAAAAACATTTTCAGGGCTGCCGACAGTGAAGTTTGAACCCACTATCCCCTGAATGTAAACTGACAGCTACGTGACCCATGCAACCACTTGCTTGATGGAACCACTGGTTACTGTAAATCATTTCACTTGTTGTTTGGCTAGAGAAACAGGTAAAACAATTTGTTTTTATGGTAAAGCAATTTGTTTTGACATTGAAGAAGCTACTGTGCTGTGTTCTCTGGTATTTTGAAAGCGAGTTCAAAGAAACAAAATATCGGAGCCAATAATATCTGTCGGGGATCAAGCCATGTACATTCCAAGCTTACCAAAACTTACAATTAGGATAATTCTACTAGAGAAGGGGTGAAGAACATCAAATAAAACCCTTATTCATTCAACATAAAGGTATCTTTCATAAAGGTAACTTTGTGACAGTGTGATATCCAACTTTGATTGCAATGTGACGGCTAGTGTTAAATTTATTCAATGATGGCATTATTTTCAGTCAAGATGACAGTATGGTTGACTGTAAGGATAAGTTAGGACTCACTATTTATTGATGGTGTTTGTGAACAATAAACATTAACAATAAAAAGGAATTACCACAGTTGGAAATTTCTGGTAGTACTGTAATTTTACTTATTTTTAAACTCATCTAGACATGGAATAAATGAATGAATGAATAATAAAACATGTCTGTAAATTTGGGTGCCAGAGTTTACTAAACTGGATCCCTCAAATTTAATTTTAATAAACCATGAAGATCTGCTCTTCTCCCATGGAATGTACTGTACACAAGGCTGTATTCAGGTACATCTGAAGTGAGCATTCATTACCTAACCTATGAAGATGACTAAAAGGGTGAGAACTGTACTAACATAGATCACATACCTGAAAATGAAATGGTGTATGGCTTTTAGTGGTGGTTAAGATTCCTGACCTGCCGGGAACTGAACCCGGGAACCCTGTGACCTAAGGCCAGCGCACTAACCATTTAGCCAGAGAGGCAGACACATACATGAAATAACTTCCACACTGGCTTGAAATCAATAAGCTATATTCTATCATAACGTTATCCAAGCATGTAAAAAAGGCTTAACGGCCTTAACTATCCCGATAATGACATCTATCTATAAAAACAAACCCTATAAAAAACAAAAACCTGGAAATTTTACCTCTTAACATTTGGACATATATAACAAAACTAAATGTGAAATGAAAATACATGGGAAAACAAGGCTCCACGATATACTACTATTTGTAGCAATTGTTTAAACAACGGCAAACAATTACAAAGGCGACACACTTGAACGATTTAAGTGACTTATACAAGTTTAAGGGAATGTAACATCGACAAAGGATGTTAGGTAAACAACTGATAGGGAATCTGCCACCTGAGTGATAGCCCTAAACACAGATCAATAATGACTGATTGATCGATCCTGATCCTAATCACAGTTACTATTCTGTTCCTTATAACCACTCATCAATTTTAATACTTTTATAATAAAACTGTTCAATTTACAAAAATACATGTCGCCTCTTCCACAAAACTCATCTACACCATGCAAACAGGCCAAAGACTTTTAATAAACACAAACCCTCAAGGCACACATGCGAGGACTTTCGCACCACGACAAAACTCCCAACAGCAAGTATCAACTCAACACTTAGAAACATTCAAGTATCAACAACAGGCATCAGCCAGTGCTTCGTGTAGCAAGACAAGTACTGTAATACGACGAGCAAGCAGAAAGATAACACCAACTACCAGTAAGTAAATCAGACCAGAAATGGACAGTAAAAAGTTTGCTTTGTGATTTAAAGGAAACTTCCTGAAACTCAGCCACAATCATGGATCAAACTGGTTATAATTCCCGTGAATTGTGGAAAACCTCAGTGCCAAGTAGCCATTGAACAGAGGTGTAGGAGTGACTGCAGGAAATAAATGCTTTTGATAAATATGTTGAGGAGGAAGAGGAGAAAGCCACCATTGCAGCACTGTTATCACATGCATCAATACCAAACTAACAGATATTCAATTTATTAAATATTATTCCATAAGGTCCATGTATGATAAACAACAATGCTGTTATAAACACTTGTTTCCAGAATCCTGTATCATAACAGTGAAAATGTCAACTTAAAAATAACCATCTTCAGTTTTATTATACTGTAACTACTTCTAGTACTAATGTGCTGTGGTAACTGTAAAAAAAACTTGGTAACTGCGCTCTTCTGCAGATGGATTCCATACCTGCCATTCTAGCAAGAAGGGTCTCTCAGCTGTACACACTCTTATACTTCAAATACTTCATTTGTTTCATTGTTCTTTATTTTTTAATAATAAAAGTAGGCTATTATCATTAATAGGAGAGAAGTGGAAGAATTAATAAAATTAATAGAATTAATAGTTGACAGAGGTTTACTTTACCTGCCTAAGTAGCTGGATAGCAGCTTGTAGAACCTTCTGCCATTTTTGCATTTCTACATTATGCAGAGCTTCTTGATGTTGCAACAATCGCAACCATTCATCATGGGACTTTGGTGGATGACTGTCAACATATTTTAAAACAAGTAATTTGAAAACAGATATGCCACAACAAATGATTGAAAGGAACTACATTCATCACAAAATAGGGAGAAGAAGTATTAATAACCAGAAGAGCAAATTTGTGAGCAGAAGAGAAACAACTGTTAACAGCAATACTTGAATAATTACAAGAATATTATTTTAAATAGGTGAAATTCTACTACCCTAAAGTGTAATAAATAAGTAGGTTATGCAAGCGTATTTGATACCAACTAGCATCAGATTGGAAAATTATTTTAGATACAAAATCATGCCAAATTCAGAGCTTACATGCTCAGCATATATATACACAAAGATAAAAATAAAATAAAATTAAAGATTAGACTAGTTAAGGAAACAGATGCAGAGGAGTAACTTACTAGATACAGTCGTTTAAATGCACACCTTCAACAACAAAAGTTATACTAAAAATTACCAACTAAATTGATGTTTCTTCTTATATGAGTGTGCTATCAACCATGATTTTACCTGGCTAGTCACTGCTCTCCATCTCTATCCTTAACTTCAGTAATTCTATAATTCTCTTTGTTAGCCTTCATATCTAGATTTAAACTGATGTACAAAGAAGCTATCTTGCCAAGGAAGAAGTCGCCATAGAAGTTTGAACATATGGTGACACAGCTAAAGAACTGATTGCATAGGCTTCAGTCAATTTCTCAGACACATAGGATTCACATCATAATCTCTTTTTCAGAACGTACACAAATAAATTCCAAAGTCACTATAAAATTTTGTTTGATTAGTAAATTCTGATCCATTTTCTCTGCACTCACAGGTTTTAAAGGAATGGCATCATCACAGCTATAGGGGCACGTAAGGCTAAGTGATAAAATTGACCATGCTAGTAATAAAAATAATAATACCACCACCACCACCACCACCACCACCACCGACAAGGAAACCCTTCCATCTCTAAGTTTCCAATCTGATTGAGATTTGGTGCAACGACTTCAGTAGGAATGCTTTATTCAGCTGTATGAAAATTAGATGCTCAGTCGTATATTTAGCACTTATTTTGGGGTGTCAAAGTTTGCTCATTTAAGCATCGTATAGAAAAGAGTGAGGCAGGGCAGCTGGCCAGTTCATGTGTCATACTCTCACTCTTTCTCTCTCGCATACACATTACTTCCCCACCTATACCTGCTTCCCAGCCCTCACTCCTGTCTACGTGGTGCTTAAATAATCAAACTTTGACAATGACAAAACAGGTGCTAAATATACAATTGGGCGTCTAATTTTGAAATGGTTGAATAAAACATTCCTACTGAAGTCGTCGTACCAAATCTCAATCAGATCAGGGACTTACAGTTGGAAGGGTTCCCTTGTGAGTAGCAGACCTGGGGCAGCGGTACCATATAGGTGGCTTGTCCACCTATTATTTTGATGTTCTGATTATGCTGCTATCTAGCAATCAAAGCTAAACTTTTCTGGACAGTGTCCACAGTTGAGTAATTCATTTTGTTGAGTGGTACCAAGTACACCACCAGAGGTCTTTAAAATCCTGATGACGACATGAAGTGCAAAGATTTTTGTTTATCCTACAAAAAGTAACTACCATTATGACTCAAATCAAAACTGTGAACTTGGGATCTTAAGGACATGGTACCACCGAACCACCCCGGCAACTTCTTTACAGAAGGTAGGTTGGGAATCAATCATTTGTTATAGATCATTATTACTGTTCTACAAAGATAGTCATCATTCAGGCATACTCAATATTGGCTTTTCCAGCATGCATTGACATAACCTTTAGCCTTTATCATATATGATACGTCATGTGTTTTATCTTTTTCTTGCTCAGACAGTTAATGTAACTTGTGGTGACCTTTTGTATCATACATGATACATTCTTCATTTTATTTTTGCAATTGTTGTGTCCTATTCCATTGCAAGATAGAGGTGGTTGCACAGTGCAAATGGCAAACCTTGGTACAGTCCTGGACATATAATATGATACAACCCAAAATGATCCTAAAACCCTTCTCCAAAATATTTCAAAAATACTGTTTTTAAAGATATGTCATATTTTGCCCTTTAAGATCAAACTGAGCAGAAAATAAACTGAGTTAATGTCAAAATCTCCTCCTACAGAATCTCCAAAAGCCATCACAATAAAAAGTTTGCCCCCCCCCCCCCTACTAAAATATTATTTTTTGCAGATTTGTCATATATTGTTATCTACGAGCCCATTAAATACAAAAATGTTTTTTGTTAATGTCTTAATATGCCTTTGGGTCTTTGGAGGTTAACACATTGAGATCAAAAGCCATACACCAAACGTGCTGTGTCATTTCTTGTGGAGAACAAAGCCTGCATGGCATATGTTCTCTGGTTTTCAACGCTGTAACTACAAGAAAAAACATACTATGTGCATTGATCGACACAGAAGTATAAGATTTGGTTCATATAGTTCTCGAAAAATTACAGACAGTAGCAAACTAAAGCTCTACACACCATATTCTACCTTTCAAATCATGTCAGAGCTGTGTCGACTCGTCAGCAGTGTGCAAGTAATGGCAACCTCGGACGAACATAGATTGAAAAACAGTGATTTATAACAATTGAACATACCTAACAGATCACACAAATTATTTATGTACTAATTATTATTTAGATGGCCTAAAAACCAAATAAACTCAATATCAGCATTATTTTACTATGGTATGGTGTGGTATCTTTAATATTTTCCTCCAGATCTACAGTAAATTACCCAATTGATCTGTTAAATGAGAAAAATAACAATGTCCATCCTATAAGCCAGAACAAATTAAGATAAAATGAACACCAGACACTGTCATATGGCCCATGATAAACTCCTTATCGGAGATCCGATGGCCATGGCAATACGGCAACAGGATAAACAACAAACAATAAAATGGGGTAAAATAAATAGAACATCGGCAAACGGCACATGCAGTTTAAAAATTTTTTGTATCTCTTCCAGCTGGGCTCGCAACCTAGCACATTCCAGACTGTACACTGCCCTCTCTGCTGACCTACTCAGGTTGCAAACCCAGCTTTAATATTACACCACCTGTCGTGTTGGTGTACCACAATCTCCTCACGTTGCATTTTAATATGAACTACTTCCTAGTTTCTAAACACCAATTACCTAACTACCTCACCAAAATAAACTCTTCTCGTTCCAACATGTGATTCCTCATAGCATTCATCACCCAAAATTAATTTCACACTTTTCTTTCATGTCAATCAACCACTTAATCGTACTGCCTCCTTTCTCAAACATCCCACCACCTGATCACTCTTACTTTCATTTAAATACAAATAGCATATAATTACAAACCCAAACAAACTCCACATTTTCAAATTCTCATCCATCTCATTAACTAATCACTCTTCCAATTGTCTTAATTACAATCACGAGAGGTAACTGTGATGATGATGATGATGATGATGATGATGATGATGATGATGATGATGATGATGATACTTTTACTTTCTAGTCACTTTGCCTTCATCACTTTTACGTTTTTTACTCCGTAGATCCTTTAAGCTCAAGCTTTTCCCTTTAGCCAAGGCACCTTTTACTTCTGCTTCCTCCCTCAAACCATTATTTTCACTTAGTTTATGACCACTTGCCATTTCGTGTGCTTCCCCTCCCACCGTCACTTCCTGTATCCTCATATCTTCTCTCGCACGGACCTCCATCCTCAGATCATTTCTTGTTTCCTTTTTTCCTCACTCTTAACTCACTCATAGCAACCTTTGATACTCTCACTTACCTTCGCTATTCACTATTCCTTACAAATGCAAATAACCAATACCATCATCTTTTATGTCCCGCAACAACGTAAAACATGAAATCATACTTCACAACCACTGCTCCTTTCAACTTTACCAAACCAAACTTCTCTACCTCCCTTAAATGCACTCAATTCACTAATCATATCAATACAAATGACATAGAATTACCATCATACTTTCCAAGCTCATACCGCCAACTCAGCCTATTCAAAACTTCAATTAGCCCACCCTACTTCACTGTCTCCCTTCTCCTCACTCTTTAATCACTCATTTATTCATAATCTTCACTATTCACTATACCTTTCAGATACAAATAACAAATACCATCATCTTTTACATACCACTAAAACATAAAATCACAGTTCACAACCACCGCTCCTTTCCACTTTTGATTATACCAAGCCGGACTCCACCTTAATTATACCACCATGTACAAAACAAATCTCAACTTTCATTAATTACCGTAAGTTAAATTATCAACAGATAACATAAAAATCACCCTCAAACTTTCTAATCTCCAGTTTGCCAACCATACTTCACTACCTCCCTTAACCTCACTCTTTAATCACTCATAGCAACCTTCAAATACAATTAACAAACACACTCTACCCTATACCATCTACCTTCACATCCCACCACATTTGCCTCTTATTCATAATGACTCTTTCTTTCATTTATAATTCCAAATATACACACAAACAAACTCCACATTATATTCATTCCAATTCAATTTTGGCACCAATACCCAGCTTACTTACTACTACTTGAGTTTTTACTTTCTAGTCACTATGCCTTCATCACTTTTACGTTTTTTACTCCGTAGATCCTTTAAGCTCAAGCTTCTCCCTTTAGCTAAGGCACGTTTTACTTCTGCTTCTTCCCTCAAACCATTATTTTCACTTAGTTTATGACCACTTGCTATTTCGTGTGCTTCCCCTCCCACCGTCACTTCCTGTATCCTCATATCTTCTCTCGCACGGACTTCCATCCTCAGATCATTTCTTGCTTCCCTGAATCCTTCTAAAACCGCTTCGAAGATATTACATCTACTCGGAGCTCCTCTCCTGCTAATAAGCACGCCTTCACCTGCCCTACTGATTTCTTCTTGCTTCAAACCGTCTTCCAATGCTTTCAGTTTCGTCACTGTCCAATTTCAAGTCCAATTCCCATAGCTCACCACCAGTATCTGACCCCTAATATTCGCTCTCAACCCCTGCAGTCTTGCTCTCGCAAAATGTTTCTTCAAAATTTTGGACTTCTTATACTCCTCTCCTCCCAAATCCCTCTTCATCCCAATTTTCTCACCCTGTAGATTACCGGCGTTCCTTGTCACTATATCCGCCATCAGTGAGATAGTAACAACACTGTTATGGGTCTGTGCCCTCACACCTTACCTACCTTCTCAACATTATTTAGAAAGTGGAAGGAAGCGGCCTTGGCTTCCGCTTCCTTCCACTTCCTAGACCTTTCCTATCCCATCGTTGCCATAAGACATATCTGTGTCGGTGCGACGTTAAGAAAAAATGGCAAAAAAAACCATTATTTATATCCACCTCACTGAAGTTAATTTTCATTTTATCTTGAATAACATCTACCACTTTATAAATAATATCCACTTTAGCTTCTGTCTTTTCTTCCTCCATCCCATGAATAAATATGGATTACTTCCTATGATCCTGACTGCTGGGAAAATAAATGAAGACTTTGAGAAGAGAATCTAATAAGCCAACGGATTTTACCAATGTATGAGAGGTATAGTGTGGAACCGGGAGTCCTGGAGAAATGCAAGAAAATTCTGTACTCAGTGTATTACACACCAATTTTGAAATACGCTGCGGAAACATGAATAACAACAAAACATGATGAAAGCAGAATCCAAGCAGCTGAGATGAAATTCCTTAGAGGAATAATTGAGAAGCCGGTCTAGAAAGCCAAGAATAACGACCAAGAGGATCTGTCGTGCTGACCACACAACACCTCATAATCTGCAGGCATTCAGGCTGTGCAGCGGTTGCTTGGTAGGCCATGGCCCTTCAGGGTTTTTGCGCTGTGGGGTTTTAAAAATAATTGGGAAGACAAAAGGATAAAATCAGAAACATAGAAGTCAGTGAGAGAACTGGATTTCCTAAGCAGCAAGACAAGATAGAGACCAGTAAAATGAAATGGTACGGACACATGATGAGAATGGACGAGGATCAAGTTCCAAAGCGAGTATTTACAGAGAAAATAATAAGAGGAATATAACTGGGAAGATCCAGAAAGAGGTGGATGGATATGGTGAAGGCGAGTATAGAGAAGAGAAAGTAAAAATAGAAGAAATATTGGAGAAAGAAAGGGAGTGTTGGAAAGATAGAAAACTGTGGAGGTCCTTGATTCACAACCCAACCCAGAAGACTGTAAATGGGAAATGAGGAAGTAGTGTGGTGGTGGTAAGGGCTAGGAGTGGGAAGGAAGCAGCCTGGTGTGAAAATGGGGAACCATGGAAAATCCATCTTCAGGGCTGCCGACAGTGGGGCTCAAACCCACTATCTCCCGGATGCAAGCTCACAGCTAACCGCACAGCCAACTCACCCGGTTAAATTATTTCTTCTGATAGTATTCTAACTTAGGTTTATTACAATAGAGTGAAACCTTGTCAGTGCGTTTCTCATTAGCATGTTTTCCCACTTAGCACATCATAAATTCAAAGTCCCGATTCTCATCGTATTGAATCTATATAAAAATACCTGACTTATTGTGTTACGAATTTTCGCTATTACTGCTTAGTACGATCACATTTTTCCTAGCCTTGAAAATGTTATTTATTATCCCTTATAAAACAAGCATGATTTCCAACTCGTGTAAGATCTGTCGCCACAGTTGTGTGATTACAGAAAAAGACCTTAAATTCCTGAAGTTCACAGGATAAGTTGCATGTTCAGGGATCAAGCTTTTAACTTTAGGAATGTTCAGTTTTGCTTGCCGCTTAGCAGCAAAATTGCTGAATAACACAGCAAGTCTACCTATTTGTGCTTGTATTTCGTATTCCATTCGGAAGTTAGAAATTTATTTTGTGTTGAGTGGTCCAGTGAAGTTTTGTTGCATGATACGATAGCCTATATCTGGATTAGCAACATAATCGTGTGAAACTGACTAGTGTGGTGCATATTTGTCTTGTGATAGCCTAGTCATGGATACGGAAAAAGTCGTGAAATTCCTTACGAATGAAGACAAAATTAAAATCTTTCAGAAAGTGGACTGGCATCCACATCTTTAAGTGCACAGAGGTTGCGAATGTTGAACTCACACCTTAGAGTTTTGACACTATCATTTGACTTGGCCGAAGCTTTTCAAAATGGCGGTCAAAGTCATTCCTCCTGAATCCTCCCAGTCACACATGGTCGAGTGTAACCTCCTATTCATTGTCTAAAGGTGTGACCAGAAAATAATGCTTAATAACCCACTGCTCCAAAACAAAAGGCTTCTAATAACATTTGTTTTAGAAAGAGTGTGATCTGCAATATTTTTATTGGATATTATTGGCCCCGTGCATATGTTTTCATATTTGTTGTTGGGTGTTTTTCCCACCTTTCAGTGCACTTGTTATTTTATAAGCCACAGCAGAAAAGATTTGTTCTCTCATGTTTTTCACACCGTTTAATACTTTCCTCTCATCTTTAGAAATGGTAGATATAGTTTTCACTGTACCTGCAGATCTCTTCTTCTTTCTTCTTCTTCTTCATCCATTCCCTTTTCCAGATTCTCTCTGGGTAGGGTAATGTACCAAAGCCCTCCACCTTACTCTATCTTTCCACCACTCCTCTTCTAGTATTATATTGCTATCGACTCCTCTATTTGCAATACAGTCCATAACAGAGCTCCTCCATCTCATTCTAGGCCGTCCCCTCGGCCTTGTATGCAGTCTCTGTATCCATGAATGTTCTTTTTGGTATTCTCTCTCCTGGCATTCTCATCATGTGTCCAAACCATTTTAGCTTTGCTTTATCAATCTCTTCTTGAAGTTTACACACTCCCAAGCTTCTCCTTATTTCCTTATTTTGTATTCTATCTCATCTTGTCTTCTGCTGTATGCCCCTCAAGAACCTCATTTCAGCTGCTTGTATCTTACTTTGGTTCCGCTTAGTCAACGTTCAGGCTGCTGAAGCATAGGTCAGTATAGATTTATAATAGGACGAGTATAAAACCCGTGGATATACAATGTAAAATACCCTCATGTCAGAAAAAAAATCTTATTTAGTGTTTCCATATTCCCGTTTCATAGTTTTTATTCGTAAATTCAGTAGTACGTTTTCTCGCGTTTCACGTTCATTTTTGTTGTCCCCTACAGAAACGTCTTAATGAGGTTTTACTGTACATTATCGTACTCTAGTGCTTGTAAATGGAACACCTAGAACAATGACCAACATGTCGTGATGCCAACTGTGCAACAATATTCCATCAGGACAAATATTCCTCATGTTACCCAATACACTCTCCAAGGTGTTCATAAAGATTCCTGACCAGCACAATCATCAGACCTGTCTCTCAAAAGTACCTGGTGTTCGATACTACCAATAACCCTCGTCCAACTGTGCCACCAGAGAATGAACATAAAATTCAATTTTGCAGAAAGATATTTGTCACCTCCATGATCATTTCCATGTGAGAGATGCAGCCTGCATTGCTGCTAGAGGAGGAAAATGCAGTACTGTCTTTCAACATGCCCTCCAAAACTCTACAGACACAAGTATTACCTAGTGCAAATGATGGGAAATGAAAAATTAACATATGAGCACTTACCTCTGCAAAAATTCGGCAGAGACACACATTGTAGGATAGGCCAAAACATACCGGTAAAACATATTTTAAAGATAAAATATAAATTATTTAAAAAAATTGTATTGCATATCTGTCACTTTGTTGCCTCATTACGCAATGCATTCTACACATGAAACAAAATACTGAACACTTCAGTAGAATTGAGACAATCACAATATTAGCATATGCAAACAAGAAATACTATGTTTACTGAGCACAAAAGAAAAGCCATTGTCTTGTGACAAATAGACTCTATTGGAATCAGATTATATAATAAGCTTCCAAACAGCATTAAAGATATTGGTTCCATTAGCTCATTCACCATAGCACAAAATAATTCCAACCAAGTACCTGCTTCTACAGAACTGAAGAATACATGAAGAAATGCTGGTAATGATGCAGTTAATAACTTGCAAATATTCTTAATACCTTGTCAAAAGATTTTTAATGTATTATGTTGTCTCATTCGTTATTTATTTATTATTACTATCTTTGTTGCAGATTGTTGAGCTGTCTCTTGTAAATTAATGTGTGCTGTTGAAATGTTGAGATATGTGTTTACTTATGAAATGTACATACATTACTTCTAAGTGTTAAAGAAATCACTTTACAATTTCAACTGCCTGCATTTTCTAATATATAGACTGGGTGAGGAACCTGAATGAGTTAGATGCTCCGTTTTCCCACTACCCCTTTAAAATAACAGGAATAATCTGAATGAGCTCAAAAGTATATGTAAGTTACGACACTAAAACAGAACTTTTTGTAAAGACCATACAAAGAGAGAAGGCTGCATTATATAAAAGTTTAATACATGGAACAATTTCAAGCTAATTACTAAAATCATGATATTCACTGATAATTTACCTAAGGACTTGCAGATCCATAACAGTGAAGGAATGACTTGAATTTTGCGTCCACTCTTCAAGCACCCACAATTTGTAGTACAGAAGAGCATTAAGACACACTAGGAAGATTAGGATCAGAAGAACGAACCAACTGAGGGAATCAGACGAGTTGCGGTTCTCAATGTTAAGCCGACCTGCAAGCAAAAGAGAAATATCATTACTTGCAATTAATTTAGCAATATGAATTTAATCAAAAAGTCGAACATTTATTTAACTGAAATTATGCAAATTTACTCCATGATAAACTGTTTACATAGCAGTTTATCTTTGGCTGAAATGTACAAATAGACACAATGTCAAATTGTAGAGAGAAAAAAAAAACGAACAACAATAGAGAATTATATATTTATGAGCATTTATTCAATCCTCCTATTCAATTCAAATGTTCAAAAATCATACAAGTTTCGACCCTTATTCGTGGGCCATCTTCAGTGAATTTGTAGCCTAAAACTACAAGTGTTTCAATTAAAATTGTAAACTTACCTACCTGAAAGTTTTGGACAAAGTTTAAAACGTTCTTAGCTAATGATAATATTAGACAATGAAGCTCAAGATGGTGTAATTGAAAAGTTTATATAGGCCTACATTCTTTGTGTTAGGATAAATAGTAAAAAACTAAGTTTTCTTATAACGTCTCAATTTAAAACAAACTGTGAAGAAGTTAGTCTACAGTTCAGTTAAAACATTGGAATGTTGTAAATGAATTGAAAAATTTGTTGGATTCTTTTTAATATAATACATATTATGAGGGAATTCATATCTCAAAAACTAAAGATGTTATAGAAGTGAAAATTGGTATTTGGAATCTCCTTTAAAAATAAAGAAACACACATTCTTTTGTTTTTGGAAAATTACTTGGGGGGGGGGGGTGAAAGAACTGAAAAATTACTTGAATTATTTGTATGAGGATAGTTACACATAAAATAAATATAAAATTTAATCCACCTTCTCAATACTTAACAATCATGCGATGTTTACAAAAACATTACAATATACTATTACAAGGTACTAGTTTCGGTCCTATAAGGGCCATCATCAGCCTAGCCAAGATACATATGTATATACCATAGTCCTAAAACAGAGTTATGCGGTGAGATGAAAGATAAAAGAATGGACTGGGGATGTGGTGGAATGATATACATATAAAAAGGTGAATATATGAACTGTTGTAGATGTAGCAATGTTATGTTGATCAGTGACAAATTAAATCTTTTGATATATGTCTCATAAAATTACATATTAATCAACAATTATCTCAAAATTGAATAAAATAAGCTCCATTTGACGAATAGTCTCAGGTTGCAAATTTAAAAATTTGGGTTATGCCGGATTTTAAACAATGTCCAATGTTTCTATTGAGTTCTAGAAGATATGAAGTTCAACATTGCGCAGAGGGAATTATTTTGTGCGATCTCCAATAAATCCACAACAGAGGTTAAATGTTGATAAAACTGTTGGACATATCTTGTGATATATTGAAATCTGGCTGTGTTACAAAGGAATATTCCCAATTCAATAGGAACCAAATGAACCTGGAGAAAAGAAAGTTTGCGTTAACACGAGAAAAAATTAATATGAGAGAACGATAATGGCAAAAAAAAGATAAAACACTGAGGACTCACCTTGCGTGCAATGTGAAACAAGCTTGCCGGTGGAGTGCAACTAACGGAGTGAGAACAGCGTAGAGCAGGAGGAAAGGAAGTTAGTGAAGGGAGGAGCATAGAAAGACGTAAGTGGGGAGGGGTGGAGAAATGGGAAGTGGCTTAAGGCAGGGTCGGCGGGAGGGAAGATGGTGGTGCTTGCATTGGCGGAGGACCTTTAATTGACTTAAAGAAAGAATTTTGGTCTGCTGACTTGCTTTTTCTGAAATAAGTGATGAAAAGGTCAAATAAAATATTAGGTTTCTCGGTTATTGCATTGAGATTGTAGTTAGCGTAAGTATTGGTCCAAATGTATATAAAAATTCTCGATTATATTAAGTAGAGGGCCTTTATTAGCTATTTCAAGGATATCCATGTCTAATTCGATGTTCGTAAAAATATGATTATAGTTGACAATGTGTTGGCCGATAGCCGAAAATTTGTTATATTTGACTGCATTGAAGTGTTCCGAGTATCTTATATTAAAGCTTCTACCAGTTTGTCCTACATAAGAAATAGAACAGGAGTTGCATTTAAGCCTGTAAACACCTGATTTTGCGTACCTGTTAACTTTATTAATGTGTGATGTATTATGTAGAATGTTTGTATTGTTGTTGTTGGTTTTAAAACCTATTTTTACGCCTTTCTTCTTGAAAATATAAATGATTTTATGAATTCCGTTGGTGTAAGTGAAAGTAGAAAAGGGTTCGTATTTAGGTAGTTCTTTTTTTAAGTATGGTTTTGGGACGGAATTTGTTTGTTGATAATACTTTCTATGAAGTGGCTGCTGAAGCCATTGAATCTTGCTATGCTACGGATAGTATTCAGTTCAATATAAAGATCTTTCTTAGTCATGGGAACATTGAATGATCGATGAACAAGGCTGTTATATGTTGTTTTTTTTTGTGAGGGTGGGGGTGAGGATAGTTGAATGAGGATAGTTATAGTATCTAAAAAACTAAATATGTTACAGACGTGAATATCTTCTTAAAAATAAACTTTTTTGTTTTTGGAAAATTGACTTAAGGGGGGAGGGTGAAAATAGTAAAGGAGTTGTTAATAATGTTATTGGCTTTACGTTCCACAAACTACTTTTTCTTTTTTTACAGTTTTTGGAATAAAGGAGCTGAATTCTGTTTCTGAGGATGCTTATATCTCAGAAACTGAAGATGTTACAGATGTGAAAGTTGGTATTTTGAATCTCCTTTAAAAGTAAAGAAACTTATATTTATTGTTTTTGGAAAATCGACTTAAGGGGGGGGGGGGGGGAGGGATGGTAATCGGTGAAGAAGAAGTTGAATTCTTTTTATGAGTATACTTATATCTAAAAAAACTGAAGATGTTACAGACGTGAAAACTGGTATTTGGAATATCTTTCAGAAATAAGGAAACACATACTTTTATGTTTTTGGAAAATCCACTTGAGGTGAAAAGAATTGAAAAGCGGGTGAATTTTTAAAATGGGTACCAGTATATATTATAGATATGTCAAAAACTTAACATGTTACAGGTATTTGGAAAGTCCTTTAAAGATACAGTAACATGTTTTTTTTTTTTCTTCAGAAAAGGCACTTACCGGGGGTGAAAAGAAGTGAAAAAAAGAGTTGAATTTTTTATGCATATACTTATATCTCAAAAACTGAAGAAGTTACATGCGTAAAAATTGGTATTTGGAATTTCCTTTAAAAATAAAGAAACATGTATTTTTTGTTTTTGGAAAATCCATTTAGGTGGGGATGGGGGTGGGGGGAAAGGCTGATGGGGTTGAATTATTCTTTTTTCTTTAACGTCATACCAACACAGATATATCTTATGGGGACGATGGGACAGGAAAAGGCTACAAATGGGAAGGAAGCGGTCGTGGCCTTAATTAAGGTACAATTCCAGCATTTGCCTGGTGTGAAAATGGGAAACCACGGAAAATCATCTTCAGGGCTGCCAATAGTGGGGTTCGAACCCACTATCTTCCAAATACTGGATACTGGCTGCACTTAAGCAACTGCAGCTATCGAGCTCGGTAGTTGAATTTTTTTTTTTTTTTTAAGGGGTACTAATAGCTCAAAAACTGAAAATGTTACAGACATGGAAATAGGTATTTGGAACCTCCTTTAAAAATTAAAGCAACATGTTGTTTTCTTTTTTTTTTTTTTTTTTTCACTTGTGAAAAGACTGTTTCTCACATGTACAATTCTATGGCACATGGTCATCTTAGCCCCAAAAGGCAAGAAACGTGGTTTACAAAGAGTTTCTGGGGTAAATGAAACTCGCTTTTTAGGTGAGTTTTTATACTTTAGGGATTTTCAGATAATGTCTTAGTACAGTACCAAGGAATGATTACTTTTTACAAATTACAAAATCCACGTGAACAAAGCTGTGGGGAATTGCTGTAGTGTTATATGTGGGATAGACGTGGCTCTAAAATTTTCGAGAATGTTTTCCCTTGTCTTGTTTATAAAATTTATTATCTTAGTGGCTTGTTCTTCTTTGTGTATGCAAATAATGCTTAGTACTTCTTAGATGGTAGTTAAAAATGTCAACATTATAACGGGGTTACTTTCAACTTCAGTTGATTCAAGATTTATAGAGCACTGTCAATTGAAAATGAATCAGCCTATAAGGAAAGGATAATGGTTTAGAGATAAGCCAAAAATTGTGTGTCTAATTGGTTTAGTGTTCAAAAAGAAAGGTACTTACATTCATTATTATCTGTCTTTGGTTTGACATGTGCCAACTTTTTCTGTTGTGGAGCATGTGATGATAGGTGATCTGCTGCTGTTCGTGTTTGTGCAGGTTGGTGCTGTGCATAGTGGCACGGTCTGTAGGGGCAAGTGGGAGGCGGATGTAGTTGGGAGGGGCACTATTCGAGGGAGGGGTTGCTGGCCTTCTGTGTTGCAGGTGGGGTGTATTGGGGTTCTGTTTACAGATGATCGGAACAAAAGTGTCAAAACATTTCTCCTTTCACTAATCTCATTTAAATTGCAGGAAGAGTTACTAAATTAATCAGTACTAATATATAGGTTCTCTAGAATATTGAGCAGGGGGCCTTTTTGTTCTCGTCTTAAGACTGCTAAATTTTGTTCTATGTTGGTGTAATTGTGATTACTACTAGCGTGATATACACTCTCTGCTGAAAATCTTCTGTATTTTACAGCATTATAATGTTCGGCATATCTTGTGGCGAAGTTCCTTCCAGTCTGTCCAGCATAGGAACAACAACAGGTTTGACATGTGGTTCATGTATACTCTGTTTATGTTAACCCTCTACTGCATGAATTATTTTTCGTTTTCGTTTGGTGAAGAAAATTTCAAGCTTTAATGTTCAACATACGTTCAGTGTATTAGATGTACCAGCAATTCTTAACTGGGGCTAATAGCTTAACACTCATATGTGATGTGGATTGCCATAGTTGAATATATATACGATTTTACACTAAGCTTTTAACATTCAAAGACCGAACATTACTACCTACTGGCCATGGGTACGTACTGCAAGGCGCAAGTACAACTTGCAGAACCGTAGGTCGGTAATGTCTTTGAAGTTGAGCCACAGGTACTCTTGAAGCCTGTAGTAATGTGATGGGGAGGGCCCACGTAAAATAAACGGAGGTTGGTTCGCGTGGATGTTGATGGGATGGAAAAAAACAAGGCATCACTGTGATATGTGTTTAATTGATTGTACAGTCGAAGGTGTGCCGTAAAACTACCTCTGTCTACAATATTTCTCCATTTATACAGGTGAAAAGTTATTTGTTGCCTAAAGGCAACAGTATGCAGTAGAGGGTTAATAGTGTGGGTGTTAAAGATCTGTTTTTTATTGGTGTTGCTAATTCTGAATGAAATATTCATGTTGTGTTTTTTGACGATATTAGTTAAGCAATACGAGATGATGATGTTAAATGTAAAGGTGGCAAATTTCTCTTTTGGTTCTGACATTGGTAGAAGTGTTGTTTTTGGCTTGTTTCTATGTTTGTTGATGACCTTATTAATACATGCTTTATTGAATCCATTTATGTGGGCTAAATCCTGAATTGTTCTTATTTTTCTATTGAAGTCCTTTTTAGACAAAGGTAATTTGAAAGCCCTGTTGACCATACTAATATACACTGCCTTTTCATGTGAACCAGGGTGCTGAGAGGAATATTTGATGGTGCTGTGGGTGTGGGTGAGCTTCCTGAAGACCTTGAAGGAGAGTTCCCATCTGGTTTTCGTGTTATAGTTAAATCAAGATAGTTTATAGACTTATATTTTTCATTGACCATAATGAATTTTACATAGGGATCAATTTCATTTAGCTGATTAAGTATCGAGTTCCCATCGATAATGTTTGTGTCAATGTTTACTAGAGTGTCACTAACAGCATGCCCAAAATTTTATCGCATTGATTTTTTTCAAGGATATGAGTTTGTTCTAAATAATCCAGGTAGATGTCTGCTATAATCCCTGATACAGGGGATCCCATGGGTAGGCTGTTTGCTGATAAATTATACTACTGAAGTTAAAGTAGTTATTGTTCAAAGTGAACTTCAAAATTTGGGCAAATTCGTCAATTGAATGGGTGCTCGCAAAAACGGGCTAACCAACAAATTTGGAAAAAATGAGTTATGTGGTGCCATCCATTGCGGAAGGTTCAAAGTATCTTCTGTGAGTTGGGCTAACGTGAGGTAATCCTGTGTGATGAGATACAACGCATTGAATTCTATGCCATTTTATTTAGACCAATTTTGTTATTGCAAAATCGGGCTAAAGACGTTTACGGAGGAGGCCGTAAAGATGGCGTTGCTGTATATGTAGGTTAGCAAAACCTTATTCCCATGTATACTAGAGGCTGTGGGTGTTTCTTGTGTTTTTGTGCCAGATGGATGGATGGATGGATGGATGGATTTAGTAAAAAGAGCTAGAGTATGAAAGCAATTTCAAGTAGTAAAAATGACACGTGATAAGTTTGTGAGCACTCAACCTTTGCTAGAAAAAGTAACCAAGAGAATGTTATCTGTAAATAAGCAAAGAGTACTAATTAGTAAAGTTTCAGGCATACTATTTAAGAAAGATGTACCATTTAAGTATTTTTTTTTAAATACTCATATGGTATTGTTGAGGAATATGATTGTGTTGACCTTCACAAAAGGAAAAGTAATGGTGATCTGCCATTACTTGCTAGTGTTCAGCTGTCACCTAAGTACAGTGTTACAAGGCCAATAAAGCCAGCAAAGCTTAAATACTTGCTTGAGCTACTTGAATACGTCCCTGCAAGATATCACCAGTATTACAGAAAACTGACAGCTGGCAATGGCCAAGAAGTGACTGAGGAATTCATTTTCCAATGCATTAAAATATGACCCATATGACTGATGATTATCCCATGAGGGAAAGTTATATCATATTTCAAAATAAGTTTGAAGCATTTTTATGTCTCAAAAAAATTTTAAAAAATAAAAAACCGTGGCACTTACGCCCTTGAAAGGGCTGTGGCCTGCCCAGCGACCGCTGCTCAGCCCGAAGGCCTGCAGATTAGAGGGGCCGTTTGGTCAGTACGACGCATCCTCTCGGCCGTTCTTCTGGGCTTTCGAGACCGGGGCCGCCATCTCACTGTCATATAGCTCCTCAGCTCCTCAATTCTAACCACGTAGACAAAGCGGACCTTGAACCAGCCCTCAGGTCGAGAGAAAAAAACCCTGAGCTGGCCGGGAATTGAACCCGGGGCCTCCGGGCGAGAGGCAGGCACGTTACCCGTACACCACAGAGGCCGACATCTTTATGTCTAGTTCTGTATAAAACACCTTTTTTGTACTGTATGATCATGAAATAAAGTTTGGTTACGGATCTAACTATAGCTAGGTCAACGCAGAATTCAATTTTCTTCCATTTTTTATATTCCTATTTTTCCAAGCACTTTCCATTTTTAATACAGTTCCAATATATGGTATTGATAATTTAAAGGTACTATATCGAGATAAAATAATAAAAGAAATATTATTTTTATGGTATAGTTTTTGTTTTTTGACATTTGCAAAAGCTGATTTATGTCTGTTCTGACAAAATGTTGGTTAGCCCGTTTTTGCGAGCACCCATTCAATTTCTCCTCAGCTTTATTTACTGAAGTGTGTTGGGTTGTCTTTTATTAATATGATGGTTTGTTTTATAGGAATGTTAGCATACATATTAGTTGTACATCAAAAGAATGGAGTGTATGGAGCTCAGGTGAATTTAATTTTTTTATTTTATTGACTAATTCAATGGCATTTTTGATCAAGGTGTTGGATTGTAATCTGTAATGAGTTTTAAGAACTGTTGAATGTATTTAGCTACTCTGTATATTGGACTGGCTCTAAAATTGAGAATGGGCCTCAATGGGATATCTCCCTTGCGTATCTTGGGCAATGCTTTTGCCATAGGTAATTTGGGGCACATTGTTATTAGCTTAGTTTTTTCAAGGTCTGACTAGGGATTTAAGCTCTTTTTGGATTTTTTTGTGTAGAACCCTTCTGGAGTAAATTGAAATTATTTTCTCTGAAAAAGATACTAGTATAGTGCTGCCTTTATCAGCCTTTGTGACAATCAACTAATTTTATTTTATTTTCTGTCTGAGATTCTTAATCTTGACGTTCGTTGTATGATCTGTTGTCAGTTTGACATAGTTAAAATTGTAAATTATAAATTTCATTTTTGTTCTATTTTGAAGTGGAATTATAAGAAATAAATTCCCCTTTTCAAAACAATCTTTTACTTCCGCCGCTTTTTCCCAAATCTGCGAGTTCGCGGGTGCGAACAGAGTCGCACATGTGGATTTGGCCCTGTTTTACGGCCAGATGCTCTTTCTGACGTCCACCCTATACGAAGGGATGTAATTGCTATTGCGTGTTTCTGTGATGGTTGGTAGTATAGTGTGTTGTCTGAATATGAAGAGGAAAGTGTTGGGACAAACACAAACACCCAGTCCCTGGCCCAGAAGACGTAATCAGATGTGATTAAAATCCCCGACCTGGTTGGGAATCGAACCTGAGACCCTTGTGACTAAAGGCCAGCACGCTAACCAGTTAGCCATGGAGCTGGACCTTTTCAATACAATATATCTAGTAAATAATATTACATCAGTCCTGGGACTAGTTTCAGCCACTTAGTGGCCATCTTCAGCCAAAATAAAAATGAACATATTATGTGATAACTAAAACATATGTATACAAGGACAAAGACAATGTTGCAGGAGTAATTATAAAATTAAAATACATACAATAACAAAAATTATGGTTGTGATCTTCTTATATGATGTCTTTAAGTTCAGTTAGGACCTCAGGCAATGAAGTAATTCTAGCTATCATTTCCAGATTTACTCCTGCTTATCTCAGCCATGAGCATGCATATGAAAGAATCCAACCACAATTACACATCAATCAAACAAGATTTAGAGATCATTAATCTGGCACAGAATGGCCCCTTACTCAACATTTTAGAGAACATGCTGTACATATTCACATACGTCAGCATCTTAATCCAGAATATAATTTAAATGAAATTAACAAAAAATTGAATTATTTATTTCAACTTTTGTTCCATTTCCTTGTAGATTTGCATCCAATAACGCATGACCCCGCCCCCAACCAGTGATAACTCTACCTTCTCTGTCTTCAGTTCCCCTACCAATTGATGGCGGCGTGTGAATATCTCAGTGTGGGTATCCTCTGTGCTACTTTAGTAATATGTGTGGTTAATCAAGGATTTGCTGTCTCGAATTGTGTTGGAATTTCTTCCGAGGAATTTAGTGGTGATGTGGAATGTAGTGAGTTGGCGATGTGTGACGATATAATGGTGAAATCAATGAGATTGTGTTTGTGCGCCACGTGGTCGGGGTGTGACAAGCTTACGCACACTACGGGGCCGGCGTCCTCAACTGCTGCGAGTGATCCGCCTGCAGGGCCTGCAGGTACGCAATGGAACGTGGAAACTTCCTTCGCCCTCTCACAGGCAGGAGTCTGGTTAACTTCGGATCGTAAGTTTTATTTTCCTTCCTTACCGACGGCCAACCTGTCTTGTTTTCTTAAGGTCCCAACATCGACCCACGATTCGTCAAAATTATGCCGTCATGCGCGCCGTTCCCTGTTAAGTTTCTTACTAACACTGTTACTCCTGTCTGGTGATGTGCAAATTAACCCTGGGCCGACAATGAATAATGAGTTCTCCGTGTACTGTCAAAATATCAGGTCCATAAAAAATAAGATTACAGACTGTGAACTTCATGTTCAGGAATTAGCTGCTTTCGACGTTATCGCCTTAAGTGAAACTTGGTTGACGGATTTTGTGTCATACTCTGAAATCCCACTCTCAAAAGAGTTTTCCTTATTCAGGGCCGATCGTAGAACAGGATCCCGGGGAGGGGGTGTTTTAATCGCTGTTTTAATGGCATGCGACTCTACGCTCCGACCTGATGAATGACTGTGAAGCTGTTTGGGTTGAAGTTACATTTCATAACATAAAATATCTATTTGCATGTTTCTATAGACCACCTCGTTCTTATCTCAGCTATTCTGAAGCTTTTCTTTCCTCTGTGCTTAAAGCCGTTCATTCCAAAGATAACATTGTCATACTAGGAGACTTTAATCTGTCTGTCTCCTGGATTTCCCCTTCATTAAGTCAGCCTTCTAATAGCCTTGACAAATGGTATATGGACCACTATATTACTGGACTGAACTTCAAACAGCATGTCTTGGAAAACACCTGCGGAAATAGTCTTCTTGACTACCTGCTTTCCTATAACGAGCCCTCATCTGTTTCTGTGGGACGAAATATTTTTAACTCCAACCACAAGTCCTTTGAAGCAACTTTCACTCTCACCCCTCCCCGTGCTCCGAGATGTCATCGACCTGTCCTTAGGAGCTCTGTGCCTGTGTGGTGTAAAGCTGACTGGCAGACTGTGAATCGTACCCTGTCCCTGTTACCATGGCATTTGTTGCATGTGGGTGAAGTTCAAGATGCGGTGGACTTGTTTTATGATTGGACGCTTGCTGTGATTCGGAACCTCATTCCTACTCGTTCGATGTCCAGAAAATTCCCTCCATGGAAGAAGAGTGATACTAAAAGTGCTGAACTACAAAAATCGGTAGCCTGGAGACAATGGAAGATTGCGCCTTCCAAGAGTAATTATAAAATATTCTCGGACCTTCACAAACACCACAAGTACTTATTAAGGCGGGATTACTCCGACTATATTAACGGAGCCTGCAATGAAGTAAAACACATCAGTAAAAGGTTCTGGTCACTTATAAATAACAGAAGAGACAATAAACGAATACCGGAAGTAGTAACCTGGGACCAGTCTGTAGCCAGTGGAGCAGATAGATCTGAATTATTCAATGAATATTTTACCTCTAATTTTGTTAAAACTGTACAGTATGCCGATTTTCCTAAAATCAAACCTGTTACTTCCCATAGCCTCAGTAATATTTCCACCATTGAATCTGAAGTGTACTCCCTACTTTCGTCTTTGTCAGATAATAAACCCACTTGTCCTGATGGTCTTAGTCCTATCTTTCTTAAGAATACAGCAGTAACTCTTTCATACCCTATTAGTGTGATATTCAATCGGTGCTTTTCAGTCGGCTACTTTCCGAGCTCCTGGAAACTTGCGTATATCACACCCGTTCTTAAAGGTGGACAGAGGTCGGATATTGCAAATTATCGCCCGGTCTCTATATTACCTGCTTTATCAATCACTTGTGAAAGGATCATCCATCTGCATTTGCTTGCGTTTACAAATCCATATACAGGGTGAAGCGTAATTCGTGCACTCGGGCGTCGCAGCGCGACTCCTCACATGCCAGCAATAAAAAAATGTCTCTCACAAAACTTCGTCCTGAGAGTATATCCGGCAGAAAAAGGACGTTGAAGTGTGGCAATCTGGCAACACTGTAACCACATGTAGAGTAACTACCTCTGTCAGCACATATGAGACGTGCTGTACAGTTAGTGCAGTGGGTAGAGTTTTTGGTTGGCATGCAGGAGGTCGATGGTTCGATCCTGGGTTGAGGCGCATTTTTTATTTGCTCATTTCCATCTGACATTACCTACTGTAATACAGTAAGACACCGTTTCTGAGGTCATATGTATCCTACATTTACAACAACATAATAATAGTAATAATAATAATAATAATAATAATAATAATAATAATAATAATAATAATAATAATAATAATAATAATAATAATAATAATAATAATAATAATGCATTGAGATACGTACTAAACAGCATGCGGTTACCAGACGCAATGTTGAAAGGCAGAATTATTGGGACCATGGTGATAACACATACAAATTGTAACCGAGTTTGGACATTATTCGCAGAGCACGTTGCTAGGCCTACTGGTAACGTAAGGCCGTAACGAAATGTAATGGACCTGAACGAGGCAAGAATAATAGTTGGTACTAATCTATGGGATCATTGGAGGAGGGTACAAAGAAAACAGGTTTCACATCTAGTAGATGAAGTGGTGCGAATAAATTCACACCCACGACGTGGAAAGGGCGCCTTTCAAAGCTGACCAATGAAAACGATTGTTCATCCATTTCTAGGATCGTAGTATGTAAGTGCAAATGGTTTCTAGAGGACCCACTGCAATCGCTGTTGACGATTATGATGCCAGGTACCATACCACCTGGACTACATTTACCAAATAAAAAACATATGCCTCAAACCAGCATCGAACACTCGACCTCCTGCATGCTAACCCAAAACTCTATCCACTGCACCAACTGTACAGTACGACTAACTTCTGCTGACAGAGGTAGTTACCCTACATGTGGTTACAGTGTTGCCAGATTGTTACTTTTCAACGTCGTTTTTCTGCCGGATATACTCGCAAGACGAAATTTTGTAAGAGACATTTTTTTATTGCTGGCATGTGAGGAGTCGCGCTGCGACGCCCGAGTGCGCGAATTACGCTTCACCCTGTATATCCCCTCAGCAGCATGGTTTCCTTCCTGGAAGCTCCTGCGAAACTAACTTGGCTATCCTCCTCCATCATGCCACGTCTGCCATCCACGCGGGCTCTCAACTTGATGTGTGCTATATCGACATCGCGAAGGCCTTCGATACCGTGGATCACACCCTTCTTGCGCACAAACTTTCCGAACGGTTTAACGTGCATGGGAGACTCCTAGCTCTAATTAATAGCTTTCTGAGCGAAAGACTACAGCACGTTGTTCTTGATGGATGCAGTTCTTCTCTCACCACCACCCTCTCTGGTGTCCCGCAGTGTAGTGTCCTTGGTCCACTTCTTTTTGCTCTGTTTATTGATGACCTTATTGATACTGTTTCCCACCATTCATGTGAAATACTGCTCTTTGCTGATGATTGTAAAATCTTCAAGCAGATCGATTCTCCTACAGATACAATCCAATTGCAAAATGCACTTGATTCACTATCAGGTTGGTGTACTACATGGCGTCTTAAACCTCATCCCTCCAAGTGTTCCACCATTTCGTTCACACTTTGTAAATCCCCTGTTCTACAAGAATATCACCTACTGAACCAACCGATTGCTCTTGTTGACGATCAAAAAGACCTAGGAGTGCATTTTGACAGTAAATTGTTGTTTCTCTCGCACATAAACAGGGTTACCTCACGTGCTATGTCACTCCTTGGTTTACTGTACAGGTTTTCTGACATCACAGATGTAAATGCCCTCAGAGCATTCTACGTCTCCTGTATCTTGCCTATTGCTGAATACGCCTCTCCAATCTGGTCCATTTCTGCTTCTTCAAACCTCAGCCACCTTGACCGTGTACAATCTTTTTTCTGTGCTATCGTCAGAGCCAGGGTCCCTGCATGTCGCAATCTAAGCACTATCCAAGTGCTTGGGAAACTGAACCTGAAGACTCTTTCTGCTCGGAGGAAAGTAGCCGATCTAAAGCCGCTATACAAAGCAGTTAGTGATCTGTTTAGGTCTCCAGATTTAGCTTCCTTATTCCCTCTCCACGTCCCATCCCGTAATACCAGAATGAAGACCCTATTCTATACTCCTTACTCCCAGCTTTCTCTCACCCAAAGGTCCCTTTCGGTGCGTATTCCAGCAATGTTTAATACATTATCTATCAACAACAACCTAGATCTCTTTGTAACATTTCCTTCCTTCTGTCATGATATTTATCATATAACTTAATTTTCCTTCTTGTTCTTTCCCGTTCTGCTCCTGTATTTACTGTAAATGTATTTTTCTTTGTTAATAACGTTGTTTATGTAAATATGTATTATATAGAATTGTACAGTTTTCATTGTGTATATTTGTGTCCTTTTTAAATATTTATATATCTTTAATTTTAGATTCATATCTATTGTACATAGCTCAGATCGTTGTAATTCGGCGTTATGCTGTTGCTGATCCTGAATAAATAAATAAATAAATAAATAAATTCCTTTAAGTTCCTACCTCCCTCTCCCTCAGTCTCCCTGAAGGCTTCCAGCCCATAGCAAATGCAGTAAACCTGATCATTGTGTACAAGACCATGCACATGGCACATCATTCGATTGGGCAATGGGAGGTCAATTATAGTTTTATTACGTATCAATACATGAACCACACGCTTTTCGTATTTCTTTTTGTATCAAATTTACTTAAGCTCATGTGTTGAATCTCTCATATAGATCAACAAGATGTCACACGAGGACTGTACATGTTGGCTGGAATAGACAGCCTGGTGGCCGACATACACAAAGCCAGTGATAAGCAGAGACGTGCACGCTAGTCAGCTGTGGGGTGATTTCAATGTATCCAGCAGTAACATAACAGTTTTGATGGTTGTTTTAAAAAAAGCAAGACAGTGAAAAGGAGTTCCTCGGAGGATGATGTTTTAAATCCTATTAACATAGCGCAGTTTGTAACGAGTTATTTCCATGAAAAGGTATTTCCGTTTTCAGGAAAAATTAGCTCCAAAGAAAAGAAAATGGGACAATATCTGATTGATCTGATCGAAAGTAATCATAGAGGAGTGCAATGTATTGAGGAGACTTCTCTACAGTGGAGACAGTGGGAGCAACTCAAGTTATTCTGTTTGTCAAAACCTTCTGCCAATCACAAGCAAAGTTCCGGGTCCCAGTTCGAAACTAGAGTACGACTCCCTGGAATCTAGTGATGCTCTGAGTCCGTCGCCATGCAAATCGTCCAGTTCTAGTTATGTTCCTAGCCATGTAAAAAGTGTGCCAGAAAACATCAGTATGGAGTAAAAGAAGAGGGCTGTAAAATTCTGGCTTAACGAAGGTGGTAAAAAGTGATTATCACTTTCACACGTTCACAAATATTTTGGTTTAGTGAAGTCGGAGTGATATCTTTACTTGTGGAAGAAGCAGTTTTAAAATACAGGTATGTCGGCAAGTCCAACTGAACATAAAAAAATTTATGTATGAAACACACTATTCCTGTTTGAAGGAGACAAAAAGGAGTAGGTGAAATGTACGTGATGAAGATTTATGACTGTGGGCTTCGGAAATTGCATGTGAACAACCAAACAAAAAAAAAGTAATTTCTCCATCTCTCATGCCTGGATCAGCTGTTCTAAGAAAAAATACAGAATTGGGAGTAGGAAAATTATGAAATGTGTATTCCGTTCACATATTCAGGACAAAAAATAAAGGAATAAGGCTGCAGAAGAATTTCTAGAGATGGCTTGAAAACAATTCTCCATTACACCCTGCCCTCTATTTATAACACTGATCAAAACGGGTTCGAGAGTGAAATGTGATTGAAAAGGACTATCTTTTGTGGGTGAGAAAATCATGCACATGATAGTCCAATTGGTTAGTTCACTCATACATTCATACACCATAATACCAACAATCAGTGTGGACAGTTCTTTTCCCTTTGCTTCTCTGGTTTCAAAAAATATGTTTAAAGCAGATAACATGATAACATTGTTATCACTGCCACAAAATCGGGAGAAGTGGGGGAAACAGAACTGAAAGTGTTTTAGAGAAGCCCCCTTTTTTTTTTTTTTCATTCCCTGAAGACAACTTTGGCCTCTTTTTGATTTGTAGACCACATACAGTGGTACAACTTGTCATGAAAACATCCCTCCACACAAAACAATCAGACTCCTCCAGATTCCTCCAGGTACCATGGGGCATAGTTCAACCATTAGACAAATTCTTCTTCCAGCAGTGAAAGCTTTTTACCGCTGACTTCTAACTTTGCATAGTGATTTTAAAGTTGAGGTTCTCCGTAGAGACACAATCTTTAAACTGAAGTCTTTCATACATTTTCAGTTATCAACTTCACGATTTCAGGATGTGATAAAATATTCATGGTTTGCAACAAATTACAAAAGACAGTGACCACCCGAGTTTGTAGTGCCCACTAAATATTGTTTGGAGAAGAAGAAAAGTATGAAGAACAGTGTGACAATGAAGTTATAATTCGTTGTGCTTTGTGTACATAAAACTTGTGATATGATCATTCAATTTATACCAGTCATTTCTGCTACACTTTTGTGAGTGACTAACACAGCTTCAGAGCGGGTCAAGAGACTGCATGCATATACAGGCCCGCCACACCACAACTCTGAGCTCTGGCTCAGGGCTGTCCAGCTGCGCCACGCACCATGTTTGCATACCAAGATTCGAGGTACGATTTTGGAGCCTTGCAGTTAAATCTGGAGGCTAATTCTCCGCACGCTATTCTCTTACGTTACAATGATTGTGTCAAAAAAATTCCGGATGAGTTTCAACCTGTCCTACCCGCTACTTTCCTTGTTAGGGTGATTTAAATCTGATTTCTAAGCTAGCGAGTGGGACATTTAAACCTGAGGCGACTGGGTTAATAGGCTCTGTTTTAACTAACATATAGTCCTAAAAAGCAGAGATCATCTTTTGACCTGACTCGCGTTTTACTCCATACGGAATATTTCCTCCAAGCGACATGTGACATGGTTCCTTGGCCACATCACATATTTAGTTGTCTGTGCTATAATACAGTTTTCAGAACGGATAAAGAACATTCAATGCCCGCTTAGGTACGTGGAGCATACCTGAAACAAGCCATGACCAATGGGTCCACATTCACAGAATCTGCATTTTCATCACTAGGAATCTTGCCCCAATTCTTTCCTTTCTTTTCTTTTTTTGATTATTCTCTCACTTTTCTTTTTTAGTGTCTGGATTGGCAGACATATTACACTTTTGTGAGTGACTAACACAGCTTCAGTGTGGGTCAGGAGACTGCATGCATATACAGGTCCGCCACACCACAACTCTGAGCTCTGGCTCAGGGGTGTCCAGCTACGCCACCCTTCAAGCTTGCGCTTAGGTTCTCCGCAGAGACACTATCTTGCTTGGAACTGCCTAGTTCAACTCCAATGCCTCTTCCACAGTCTTCAAATATTTAACTAAGGCTAGTGCTCTTTCTCAAAATTTGTGATAATTTCAAGTCATTTTCAATAATGTGCAGTGATGAACGAGAGGCTGTGTCTTGGCATCAAGAATAGGAAAGGCACCATCTTCAGAAAATGAACTGATGACTTCAACCACAATCTTTTAAGTTCATTGCATAGTACAAAATAACAGTAATTCATTTTCCCCCATTTTGTTGTGACTGGTTGACTAGGTAGGACGATATGTGTGCAACCTCTTTAAATTTCTGGACACTGGATGAATCTTTAAGGAAAATCTTGGTACTCGAGTTCAGATCATCAACACTGTGGAAGAAGCTTTGCACCTCTATGTAAAAACGATGAAAAGCTTGTGCAAATAATATAGCAGATTGTTCAAATTTTTTTAAAAATTTGCAGCAGCTTTCTTCAGGTATGGTGTACCATCTGTAAGAAATAGAACGACGACATGATACCAATTTCCCCCTGGTCATCGGATATTTAAGGCTGTAATAAATAAATGGGTAAATGTCACATAACTGTCATTTTTCTGTTCCTCAGAAGGAATCTGATCGTCTGTACAGTCCAGGATTCCAGTTGTCTATATGCCTATAAATTACATTAGTTTTCTAGTCAATGGAAATCCATATTTTCTTTCCCCTAATCCCATGTCGAATGTTGTTCATCATGTCTTTGTAACAATCATCCACATGATTAACGAGCGAGTTGGCTACAAGGTTCGAGCCATGTAGCTACACTCTCTCATTCAGCAAATTGTGTGTTCAAATCCCACCATCAGCAACCCTGAAGGAGGCTGTACCTTAATTACATCCATCCTCCAATCCAGCCATTAAAACAAATAATTTGAAGTGCAGAATCACTTAGCATTTATTTCCTCTGGGAATGCTTCACATAAATCTTTTAAAAAACTGATTAATTATTCATTAAAGCCAATCGTAGAGGACACACTTTCTTCTGGTTGGCCATCTTTGCTAAAACAGAAACATATTTTATAAGATATAAACTTCATAACTGACCTGTATTGACAAGATTCACAATATTGCAAGTGAAGTAAAGGTAGGGTCCACCTGTTCAATACAAGTTCAATATCAAATGAATAGACCTTGTATTTTAATAATCATGATCAGGTACTAGTTTCGACCTACTAAAGAGGTCATCCTAGCCATTTACAAAAGGGAAATAGACAACTTGGCAAGATGTAGAATAGTGAAAACATTAAAATATGAGTAAAGGAAAAACGGCTGAAATATGATAAGTGGTTCATGAACATTTAAACTATAACAATAAAATCAAACCCCATGGCACAACAGCCCTGAAGGGCCATGGCCTACAAAGCGACCGCTGCTCAGCCCGAAGGCCTGCAGATTACGAGGTGTCGCGTGGTCAGCACGACGGATCCTCTCGGCCTTTATTCTTGGCTTTCTAGACCGGGGCAGCCATCTCACCGTCAGATAGCTCCTCAATGGTGATCACATAAGCTGAGTGGACCTCAAACCAGCCCTCAGATGCAGGTAAAAAATCCCTGACCTGGTTGGGAATCAAACCCAAGGCTTCCGGGTAAGAGGCAGGCACGCTACCCCTACACCGCAGGGCCAGCTAAACTGTAACAATAAAAAGTTGATAAAATAATTTCACGGAGATAATACATTGATTTAGTTTATTTGTGAAGATACTAAGCATAAATTATGTACGCAAGATCTTCCATACAATCGAATTACATGACCATCTCTCGAGACTTAAAATGGTCACTGGAACCCATTTGTTATTATTGTTGTTGTTATAATAATAATAATAATAATAATAATAATAATAATAATAATAATAATAATAATAATAATAATAATAATAATAATAATAATAATAATGAAAAATGAAAACCTACAACCTGTTTTCCAGTCATTGACCGGGTCAGGGATGTAACGAATGAAGCAGATATAGGCTGTTAGTACGATGGGGTCACCACTCCCAAAGTGATTTATTAATGAATGATAGATGCTATGAAATGAGAATGGAGAGTGTTGCTGGAATGAAAGATGACAGGGAAAACCGGAGTACCCGGAGAAAAACCTGTCCCGCCTCCGCTTTGTCCAGCACAAATCTCACATGGAGTGACCGGAATTTGAACCACGGTATCCAGCGGTGAGAGGCCGACGCGCTGCCGTCTGAGCCACGGAGGCTACAATAATAATAATAATGATATTAACAAAGCCGGAAGAAATAAGAAATAGATGGAGAGAATATTTTCAGAAGCTGCTGAACATAAGAACTGACAGTCATTCCATGGACGACCAGGAAAGGCAATTAGTTGATGAAGAAATGGATAAAGAAATTACAATGAATGAAATTGAGATGGCAGTAAGAAAGATGAAGAATGGAAAAACTGCTGGAATAGATGAAATTTCAGTGGAGATGATAAGGCAGCTGGAGCTGTAGGCCTGCAGTGGACATATCGGGTCCTCAGGAATGTCCGGGAGAATAAGGAGGTCCCTGAGGATTGGCAAAAAGGAATAATCATCCCAATTTTCAAGAAAGGAGATAAGAAAGTTTTGAAGAACTACAGGGGAATTACTCTAATATCCCATGTTGCTAAGATAATGGAAAGGATACTGGAAAGTAGAATAAGGTTGAGGGTTGAGAATCAGATACAGGAAAATCAGTTTGATTTCAGAAGTGGAAGGTCAACAATAAAGCCCATTTTCATTATGAGACAACTAATGGAAAAGCAATGGGAGTACGGGAATGATATGGTGATGACTTTCATTAACACTGAAAAAAAATATGACAGTGTCCCCAGGACTAAAGTTTGGGACAGTCTGGTGCAAAAAGGAATTGGACAGGGGTTAATAAAAATGATCATGGCTTTGTATAAGGAGTGTTGTAGTTGCGTGCAAACACAAGTTGGCAGGACAAGTTGGTTCAAAATAACTAGTGGGCTGAGACAGGGAAGTGTTCTATCACCAATCCTGTTTACAATAGTAATGGATGACATCATACGAACAGCAAAAGCAGCATAGGGAGGAAGAGAAATAAACATCATGTTATTTGCAGATGATATTGTGATTTGGGGAGAAGACCACAGGAAGGTTCAAGAACAGTTGAATGTGGTGAATGGGAAGATTGAAGAATGTGGACTGAAAATAAGTATAGAAAAGAGTAAAACTCTTGTTATGACTAGAGGGGAGAAAGAAGGGAAAGATCAGATTAGACTTGCAGACAAGCCCCTCGAAGTAGTGGAAATGTTCAAATACCTGGGGAGTGAATTAATGGAGAACGCTCGACTGGATGCTGAGATTAATAAGAGGATTCGGAGTGAATTAATGGAGAACGCTCGACTGGATGCTGAGATTAATAAGAGGATTCAAGCTGGAAGTTGTTTCTATAATAGTGTAAGAAACATGTTATGGGACAAAGATGTGCCAATGGAAGCAAAGGATACTATGTACAAGATGTATTACGTACCCATAACAATTTACGGAGCAGAAACTTGGACAATGACAAAGAAGGATGAGAGATGAATACAGGCAGCCGAAATGAAGTTCTTGAGGAGTATGATACAGAAGAGTAGAAGAGACAAAATAAGGAATGAGAAAATCAAGGAAGAAATTGGAGTGGAAAAAATGAATGATACAATAGAGAAGAGCCGACTAAGATGGTTTGGGCACATAAAACGAGTGACTAAAGAATGCCAAAAAAGGTGATGGAAATGCAAATCCAAGGAAGGGGAGGCCGTGGACGACAACGATTGAGGTGGAAGGATACAATCCAATGCAGTATTATAGAAAGAAACCTGGACTGGGACACAGTGCTGGAAGAGGAGTGGTGGAAAGACTGAAGAAAGTGGAGAGGAACCGTATTTGCCCCTACCCGGCTACAACTGGATAAAGGGAAATGATGATGAATAATAATAATGCAGTAACAATTTTATGACCTCAGCTATCGTATGCAAGCATTTTACCTGCTTGCTTGTCAATATTACTCTAGGCCTCCTAGATGGCACAGAAAACTTAATCTTTCTTGGGTGTCTATGGCTGAGATTTTAATGAATTTTGTTGGGTAAACACCAAATGTGTTACCAGAGATCTTTTACATGCCAACATCGTACGACATGGAGTATCAAATGACCTTTTTTCCACCCTTCTAAAAACCGACTACCTCTGCCAGGTTTGAACTCACTATCCTGGGATTAAGCAGCCAAAACTCTACCAATGATCCACAGAGGGAGCTATGGAACCAGTTAAGTCTCCACCATTACCTACAAGCACTATAACGTACATAAAATGTACAAAACTATATACAAACATCTAGATTGTTTATATAATTTACTGCACTGGCTTTCACTATTAGGAAATCTCGTCTCCACAGCATGCCTGGTTTCTGCACTCTGTCATTATATGCTGAATACATTGCTTCTCAGCACCATAGCCACATTTCAATGAGAATATTTCCCCTGACTAATGTAGAGCATATGTGCATCCTCCATGGTCAGTCTGGATTCGACTGAAGATTGTCCACATTGCTCGGGGTTTATCAAAGCCAAGTGGTTTCTCCAGGGTGCAAGGCAAGCATCGGCATTGTGATGGACAATTTTATTACCAGTCTTCATTCCGTGAGCTGAGGATGTTGAATTGACAGCTTTAGCAGAGGAAATAGCTGAGTCTGCTTACAATATGAGTCTGTTAGCTCTGCAAGTGGTATGTCATTTAATATTGGAAGCTGACGATTATCTATGACCTTCTGATATTCTCAGTGGTGAACACTCTTCCATCTTTCATCAGGGGGCAACAAAATGGGCAGCCAGTATGTGTGAGTAGATTGCAATGTTCCACTAACGAAGTACTTTGTCTCCTTCAGCTGCATGTCTACCATTCGTGTGTGGGGGCTGTTGATGATGCATGATATTTTGCTGCTGAATGAGCCAAGCCAAGTGCTGACACTCTCAGAGTATCCGCTAACGATTCCCAGCCAGTGTCAAACAACTTATTCAGGATGTTGTTCTGATTTTCAGCCTGTTTCTCTCAAAGTGTACAATGTAAATCTGTTGCAGAAATGGAAACATGCAACTTCTGTTTTGGATGGATTGGGCTATAGCCTCCATCTGCAAAAGTATTTGCCCAAAACATCCATATCACAAGTTACAAGGTCTTCAGTTGTTTCAAACATTCAATCCTGAGTGGCTGTGGTCCAGTTATTTGTATATCCAAACTTTTTGCCAATTAACATTTTATTTCTACATGGAACAACACATACACATGCACGAAGGCACACTACACTGTTCTTGCATTTATCTCCAAGGAAAATAAATTATGTACTTTTTACCACACTGAAAGTTTCTTCCAGAATAAGTTCCTCCCAACAGATGATAGAAGCTACCCACATATGCAACCAAAGAATGTAGTATAAAAATGCCAAGCCCTACCTGAGATTGGATTTGTTATGACAGATCATGTGCTGTTCAGTGCGCCTAAATATAAGATCAGTAAGAATTAATAGACCACAAATTTTACTACATTCACATTACTTTTATTCTTTAATTAGCTTTTAAAAATTAATTGTAACAATTTTTATTACCAAAATTATTAGATTTCTGTCATGTTAAGTCAAAACCATTTTTTTTTTTTTTTACTACCTGCATGACCATATATTAGCCAAAGGAGAGCAGTAAATTTCTAAGACCACAAGTAGAAAAATAATTCCTTAGTGGGAATGAAACAAAAAAGAACAATAATATAAAATAGAACATGTTAGAAAAAACATCAAACTTGGGGTCAGATTCTGCCCCCAAAAAATAAAAAATACTGATTCTTGCTTAAACTTACTACGAGAAACTGGACGCCCAATTCGTGGAGCTGTTTCCTCTAGTGTTGGACCAACTGTAGTGCCCCGTCTACGCCGGCGAGTTTTCTTTTTAACGCTAAGGCTTCGATCACATTCTGCCCTCAGTGCCTTAATTAGGGCCACAAAGTGATCTTCCAGACCAGCCCAAGTATTTTTTTCAATAAAACCTGTGGAAACCAAGAAAACCCTGTAATTATTATTGCTTCAGTTCAGGAGCTTTGGGCATTGTAGACAGCCCCATAGTCTTAGATCACATGCAGTCTGCTTGGAAACCTATGCAACTAAAACCTACTTTCTAGAAAGTCATACATTTTTACTTCTGAGTTGATCAGCAATAAGAATAGATTTAAACCCTATTTTCATATGACATTAAATCTATATATATAAAATAACTTGTCCTGACTGACTGACTGACTGACTGACTGACTGACTGACTGATTGATTTATCATTGCCAAGCCAAAACTAATGGATATAAAGAAATGAAATGTTGGGGATACATTCATTTTAACATGTAGGTGCTCGCTAAGAGAGGAATTTTGGATATTTCATTCCTAAGGGGGTGAAAAGCAGGGTGAAATTTTAAAATGAGTGTATCTATATTTCAAAACTTTAAAAGTTTACAGATGTAAAAATTGGTATTTAGAATCTTCTTTAAAAATAAGGAAACACATATTTTTTTGTTTATGGAAAATCCCAATAGGAGGGGTGAAAAAGGGTGAAAAGGGGGTTGAATGCCTTTAATGAGGAAACTTATATCTCAGAAACTGAAGATATTACAGACCTGAAAATTGGTATTTGGGATATCCTTAAAAAATAAAGAAACACATATTTTTTTGTTTTTGGAAAATCCAATTAATGGGAGGGTGAAAAGGGGGGTGAATTTTAAAAATGAGTGTATCTATATCTCAAAACTTTGAAAGTTTACAGATGTAAAAATTGGTATTTAGAATGTCCTTTAAAAATAAAGAAACGTGTATCTTTTGTCTTAGGAAAATCCCAATAGGAGGGGTGAAAAACAGGTTGAATGCCTTTGATGAGGATACTTATATCTCAGAAACTGAAGATATTACAGACCTGAAAATTGGTATTTGGGATATCCTTAAAAAATAAAGAAACACATATTTTTTTGTTTTTTTGAAAAACCAGTTAATGGGGGTGAAAAGGGGGGGGGTGAATTTTTAAAATGAGTGTGTATATATCTCAAAACTTTTAAAGTGTACAGTTATAAAAAAAATGGACATTTTTTGAATCCCCTATAAAAATAAAGAAACATATATTTTTTTATATTTGGAAAATCCCAATAGGAGGGGTGAAAAAGGGTGAAAACAGGGTTGAATGCCTTAAATGAGGATACTTATATCTCAGAAACAGAAGATATTACAGACCTGAAAATTGGTATTTGGGATCTCCTTCGAAGATAAAGAAACACGTAATTTTTGTTTTTGGAAAATCCAATTAATGGGGGTTAAAAAGGAGTGAGAAATTGGGGTGAATTTTTAGAAAGACTATATCTACAGTATACCTCAGAAACGTAAAATGTTACAGACGTAAAAATTGGTATTTGGAAACTCCTGTACAAGTTAAGAAACATTGGTGATTTGTTTTTGGAAACTCCACTTACGGGGAACTAAAAAGGGGGTAAAATTTTAAAATGAGCATTTCTCCAGCATATCTCAAAAACTTAACATGTTACCGAAGTGAAAAATTATCTCTATTAAAATAAACATGTATTTTTGTTTTCTGGAAAACCACTTGGGTGGAGGGGTAAAAGTGACTGAAAATGGGGCTGAATTCTCGTAATTAGGATACTGATATCTCAAAAGCTGAAGATGTTATAGGCGTGATATTTAATATTTGGAATTTCCTTTAAAAATAAAGGAATACTTATTTTTTGCTTTCGGAAATCCACCTAAGTGGGGGGGATTGAAAAATTAATTGAATTATTTGTATGAGGATACTATTATCTCAAAAACGAAAGACTTTGCACACGTGAAAATTGGTATTTGGAATCTGCTTTAAAATTAAAGAAACACGCATTCTCAGAAAATCCAATGAAAAGGGGGAGGTGAAAGAACTGAAAAATTACTTGAATTAATAGTATGAGGATAATTACATCAAGGATTTGATCCATATTAAGAATGCTTATAGAAAAAGATGGCAAAGATTTAGGGACCCAACTGGCCAGGTGGAATACCTGGACCCAGCCCAGGAAGTACAAAATCGATTGCTTGACAGAAAGATTGAAAAATGGGAGGAACTTTGCCGTAATCTCTCAGAAAACGAGTCAGATTACGAATTTTGGCTGATTCTCTCAGAAAACGAGTTAGATCGCAAATTTAGGCGGATTATATATAAAACGTTAAGCATTCAATTATAAATTTCATTAAAATACTGTAGCGAAGCACGGGTATCTTGCTAGTACTGTATATATGGAAACAATCCCAACATACATTTTTTTTAATTCGGTGGGGAAAAGCTGAAGTGTGAGTATTATTTGCATCAACGTTGGTACAGTAACATACTGAAATCCGGAAGTTGGTATTTTTCCGCGCACTCTGTTCCTGCTGCATGGTGTCAGTTTAAGAACAGCTCAGCCGGGAAGTAGTGGCACTTGCGCAAGGGCTTAGTTTAGGTCTTTGGCGTGGACTAGTCCATCACAGTCCCCTTCAAGGCATGTCAGTTCATTCCATAACAAGCTGTCCAGCTGGTAACTTCACTGTAGAATGCTGAATTTGCTATCTCACTCTCTCCATCAATACTCTGGTGTAACCCCTCCCCACCATTATTCTTCTTCTTTTTTCCTGCTAACCTAGCTCACTCCTTGCACACATTCTTTTGCCACAACATTCCAGCCGAATTCTATCAACATTTGTTTCGGATAGCTGACGTGAGTTCTTGTTACAAATCGTTCACAGCTAAAGGAAATCTCCACCTTATTGAAGAGACAGAGCATATTGGTAATCATGCTGTGGGAAGAAAGTACGACATGGAGAAAAGTTGTGATATATTATTGAAGGAAAAATAAAGCTTGTCTTGAACATACAAATGATAATCGCTTGGCATGTTATGGACAGAAAGCAAAGTCTCCAGAAAATGAAAGCAGGATATGAGAATATTTGACTGAAAAAAGACATTTTGGATGTACAGTCATGAATGAAATATGTCAATTGAAAGGTTGGCAATAGCAAGAGAGGAAAACTTGTATTGTGCAATGACTCCAAGCCAATTATGAAGAAAACAATGTGAATTTTCACAAACTTCCTATTGGTTTGCACCAGAGAAGTTCATATTTACTCTCGCTAATTGGTAATGCAGAACAGACATCAATATATTTTAATATTATGATGCAATGAGTTATTTCATAAATAAAACTGTAGTATTAGTGTTTAATAACATTGTTATTGGCTTTATGTCTCACTGACTAATTTTATGGTTTCCAGAGACGCTGAGGTGCTGGAATGTAATCCCACAGGAGTTCTCTTACGTGCTAGTAAATCTACCAATATGAGGCTCACGTATTTGAGCACCTTCAAATACCACTGGACTGAGCCATGATCGAACCTGCCCATTTGGGGCCAGAAGGTCAGTGCATCAACCATCTGCGACATTCAGCCTGGCTTTACAGTGTTCAGTATAAATATTTAACAAAGCTATGAAAACATAAAAATACTTTACTTTCAAAATTTTCCTTCCTAAAAATTAGGGTGCAGGGATTATTCGATGGTGGAGACTTTCTATGTGCATATAATATTACAATTAAAAAAGAAAAAAAGGAGGAATTACTTTCAAAATAAGATATAGCGGGTAAACAGCATTCACAACAAGTTTTGTAACTCAAATAGAGAAGTTTGTGTTTTTAGGGATACATATGAAATTGTTGAAATTAGCTACAGCCCACATTTTATATTAATCTTCTCATAGCAATATTTCTATAAAACCAGTGCATTTTGGGATGTGACCTATAACTACTCACATAAGCATAAATCTCAAATACATCACAAGAAAAAGTATACAGGTTACTATCTATTTCAATTGGCATTACAAGATGAAGCATCGATGCTTCCACATTTGCTATATTCCAATTTTAAAGTCATTTAAGTGACACAAGCAAATTGGGAATTGTTTTCCAACTCAATTACCCCTTGTAGACCTAAATGGTCCAGGTAGTAAGTTACTATATTATATAATCTATAGGCCTATCTTTTCAGCTGAACTGAAAATGTACAATATCAAGATTGTCATTCGCAAGATAACCAGATTAAAATTCAAAGTAACAAAACAAATGAATGTAGCTTGTAGTAATTTGTGTTACAGCAGACATAATTACAATTTTAAATTTCTTAAAAATTGAATTTACAACTCAGTAATTAAAACCAACAGGAACATTTTAAGGCATTAACAATGTTAAACAATATGTAAGGTACAATTCCAGGCATAAGACTTTCAGCACTAAATACAACTTAGAATACTGAGATAACAACTCAGGCAACTTTATTGCTAATTCTTCAGTAAGAAGGAAAAATTATTTTTGAAGATACAGATCTTTAGGCTTCAAGTATAACAGAAACTTGAAAATAATAAAATAAAGAGAGAAAAGAGAGGAGAAAAAGTAAGTTTACAATAAAATTCTTAATAGATTAAAGTGATAATCAGCTTAGAAAACAAAGAAATAACAATTGGCACTGAGTACCGGTAATCAATTTCATGTTTGAAGAAAGAAGAGTTCTGCACAATCAAAGGATGAGGGGTAAAGCAAAATAATGGAGATATCCTGATCTGTGAAGGCCCTCCAAACTTAATACCATTCCAGCCAGGAAATTTTTTTAAATTAAAAAAATTAAAAAAACACTATCTACAAAGCATGTTGGATGGGAAAGAACAGCACAGCCAGTTACAAGTAATACTTTGTAGAAAGTGATGCTAGACTCACAAGATGTGAACACTGGGTATGGACTATGAGTTTCTGCTATAATGAAACAAGGCACGAGAGCTGGGAATGGCATTAAACTGATTAAGGGAATACATTAAGAACTTTTGTAGACAGAAACACACATGAAAGTTTGGGAAATATCCAGAATGACAGCAAATAAACCTCAGCCAGCCCTCCTTACTATCACTGTAATTAGCACAAAGCAAATATTCCAAGGGAAAATGTACAGATGAATAATCCAAGCATTATATGATTAACCTTCTACGGACGTATATCGATATATAATCACCTAACATAATATGCTCGCACAGTCGGTTGCTGATATATAGTTGACATCCTGCTTTTTTTGTTGTGTGTGGTTGCTTCACAATTATATGATACAGATGTTGATTCCCATAGGGAATCTGAAATATTTGTCCCGAATGAGTAAATTTATAATACCAATATAAATGGTCTGTTATTGGACATTATAAATTTTCCATTTCTCATTCCAGGAATGAGTTAAATGGTCCATTATTGGACATTATAAATTTTCCATTTCTCATTCCTGGAATAAGTTAGCTGGAAAATTTATAATGTCCAATAACGGACCATTTATATTGGTATCACTATTATATATCGCAGCGATCCTAACGGATGTGTTCAAGGAGCCTTGAACTAGCTTCTGCTGCCACCTCCATGCAATATTTGCAACTATTATGAAATCTGCGAAGAGAATAAACTGTGAGAGCAAGCGTGTTCAATGCCAGACCACATGATGTCAGGCCAGGTTGCAGCTGGCCTTTCCGGGTTGAACAGAAAGCGGAAAAATATTTTAGACGAGGAACAAATAAATGAATTGTTAGGGTAAGAAACCACCAGTGATGATATACAAGTGACATAAAAAAATTGAGTGATGAAAGTGTAGGTAGTGATGAAAGCACGGGAAGTTTACAGGATGCTGAAGGGTGAAAGGAAGTAAAGTCTGGTGACAGGAAACCTAAAGAACATGCGTTCTGTAACAATTCAGAACCTATAAAGGTGAACAAACCAATTGATGCAGAGCCTATTGATTATTTTTTGCTTTCTTTGGCAATGAGTAATTCGGCGCAATTGCTAGATGTAAACCTCATGCAATGTATATTAGTTGGAAAGGTACCCATTTTGGAAAATATGTAGGTTTTTAGGTACAGAAATAAATATTTTTAGTGAATATCGACTTTGTATTAGATAGAACATTCTATGAACTTGCTGGTTCCCTATGGGAATCTACATCTATATCATCTGATCACCAGGCATGCATTGATTTTTTTTCTTGTAATGAAAGTCTCTCATCGTGCACTGGCACTGCCAGTGGCTGTAAGTAGCCTATGCAGTGGCCTCAACGGCATGCACCAGCATGCGTCTTGGTAGGTGTGTTATTTACCAACTGATGAACTCAACTTAGCACACTGGGGCGAAACGCTGGCAACCAGGAATGAGTTAGTTGGAAAATTTATAATGTCCAATAACGGACCATGTACACTGGTATTACATGTCCTGGTTGCAGAAATTTCTCAGATCCATACGTCCGCAAATAATTAATAAGTAAATATACTCTTTGATATGAGACGCAGGACTAAATATGAAAACCGAACTCTCCTTAATCTTAGATTAGGCACAAACAAGTACTGCAATATGTACCATATTTACTCGGACAATGCCCTCCCCCTCTGCATGTATTTCCCCTTCAAGAGTTTTAGGACATATTTTCTGAATCTTGTTATTCTCACATTTTTTGCATGCCGTGTAATTTCCACTAGCATCTTTGGTAAGAAATTGGAGACTCCTTGTACATAACATGCTTGTTTATTGGATTCAAAGCATCTGTAAATACCTCTGCAAATGGAAATTCCCTGGCCATTAACCATCCTTTCTAATTACCGACTATCCTGACGGGACCAGAGATAAGGAAACAAACAGCTGCATTCAGTTTGTTATAGTAGCAAGACGAGCGAGTTGTAAAGTGATATGCAAAATGGGACAAAAGAATAGTAGTTATGACCGAGAGTTTAAACTTACAGTTGTTTATTTTGCAGAAAATAATCGAATCAAGTTGTGTGGGAAGAGATTTTGTTGTAGACCAAAATTAATCTGCTACTGACTGGCTCAGAAAGAAGTGCTTGACTATGAAGTGGAACTGAGAAATGACGGCAATGCTGTATCATATGAAATGATGCAGATGAAAGTGAAGGATGTAGCAAAAAATGGGACATTTTCAAGTGTGGAATTTAAGGCAAGCATGGGATGAACGGTTCATTTTATCCGGAGACATGGACATACTCTGCAAAGACAAACAATGTTGGCTCAGCATCTATTGCATGATTACATGGACAAAATAATCGAATTTTATAAGTTCGTCATCAAACTTGGACAAAAAAATTGACTTTCTTCTTTCTCAAACTGGAAACATGGGTGAAACTTCCATTAATTTTGATATGCCGTGAAGTATGACAATGCATACGAAGGATGTATACAGCATATTAATTAAGTGCAAAGAAATTACGGTGTACCGTCATGTTAGCAGTTACGGCAGATGGTCGAAAACTACCATCCTTTGTAGTTTTCAAATGAAAATCTCTGCCAAAGTGCAATCTACCAGCTAGCATTGTCGTTCAAGTGAAGGAACAAGGAAGGAGCAAGGATGTATGTCAGTTGATGCAATGAAAATTGTGCGAGATCAATGCCCTGGAGCTTTATTTCATAAAATAATCCATGCTTGTTCTGGACAGTTTTCACGGCCATTTAACGGAGCACATTAAAATTGAGATGTCCCATCTCAACACCGTTCCTGTCATAATACTAGGTGAGCTAACATCAATTTTACAGCCGCTAGATGTCTCGGTGTATAAACCATTCTAAGACCATCTCCGCCGGTTTATTGGGGACAAAAAAGGGACACCATTAAGAAACACGGCACAGAACAATTTTGCTCTTAGATTCTTCAAACTTGGAATCTGATCAAAGAAGACACTGTCGCAAAGAGCTTCACGAAGACCAGGACATTAACACGATGGAGGGTTTGGAGGATGACGTCATGTGGGATAACGCAGTGGAAACGAACACCACCTCTGATGAATATTATCTGTCTACTGATACATCTTCCTAAGAAAGTTGTGGAAAGTAAAGGGCAGGTACACTGATTTATGCACTTGATGAGCTAATTTTGATCTGCACACTTTTTATGCCTGATAATTATTATGTGATGTTTGTGTGGCATGAGTTGACCCCAGGATCAAGTTGATCAGTATTGCCACCGCGTCTGGACTTGAACACGGCACAGTGTTTGAAGAAAAGTCTCATAACTGTTCAAATTTTGTGTTATTTTAGTTATTTGTTTCTAAATATTAATTTGATAAATGAATTAATATTTGAAGTTGTATATCTCCGTTTTATGTCCAATTTTTTTTATGTCAACATAACCAAGAAGTAAATTGCCCATTCTCACATACAGTCTAGATACATGTTCACTGAAAGAAAGTGAAGTTAGTAAATTGCAAGCATGTGAAATTAAGTTTCTACGAACTACCCTCCAAAAAACACACAAGGACCATATTAGGAATGATGACATCAGAATGGAACTGGAAGTGGACTCTATAGAAGAGAAGCTAAGGACTTCAAGACTAACATGGTATGGACATGTAAAGTGAATGCCAGGCACAAGAACACCACATGCATGCCTAGGAAGAAGGGTTGAAGGAAGAAGGCCAGTGGGAAGACCTAGGAAGAGATGGCTACATCAGCTGGGTTAGGATGTGGAGAGAAGAGGAAGGAACTGGGAGTAAGTAGTGAGAGAGGGACATTTCTGGACAGACGATGATGAAGACTATCAACACCATTCTATTCGGCAAGTTGGAGGGGTTATATGATGATGATGATGATGATGATGATGATGATGATTATTATTATTATTATTATCCACATATCCCCCCCTGCTCGAGTTTTGCCCTCCAAATTTTAAGAAAAAGAGGGGAAATTATATGAGTAAATATGGTATCTATGACAAAATACAACTATTCTAGTTGAATTATAACTTTCCCAATATTACGTACATATATTACATAAAGCCTCTGTGAATGATTAAAGTACCTACCTCAATAATTCTGTATCTGCAACTAGCACAGTGACCTAATTTACTTCTATGCCTCTTATCTTAATACAATTAAAACTCAAGTCTAACCAGCATAATCTCTGTTATTGATTATTTTACCCTCTATAGCACAGTCAATTTTTTTTAGTAATCTATCCTCCTCCATGCACCTCACATGGCCCCTCAACTGAAGTTGGTTCATGAACGCAGTTTCATCCAACATGTTCATTCCTAACTTAGCTGGTATCATTTCATTGTAGATTCCTCCTATCATTGTTTCCAGTAAACAGTGTGAACTATCATTCTCGTCACTTTCATAATTATCCGTTACCTTCAGTTTAGGAACAAGATAACCCTAGTCCATCCAACTTTCCCTCCCATACGGCAAAGTTAATTTGAAAATAGAGTAATGGAAGGGTAATTTTTTCTGTAAACTTCTGTTGTTAATTAATGTAGCTTTGCTACACCCTTATTTGACGTCTCCCACTGTACTACCCCCCAAGGAGAACCCCCAAGATCTTGAACTGGTTGACTTCTTCTAATTTTGTAATCCATACAAATTTCTACCCAACAAACATAATTTTAGCCCATGAAATGCTGATTTTTTAATAATACTTGCTGTGTTTCTTTTCAAGTTCCAAGATATCAGAATGTAAGTTTTAGTACAGTCTGCCATTATGACCACATCGTTGGCACAAGGCTATCTGCTTACTGCATTTTCACTCAATTTAATTCCTCCCTGCCATTTTATTGCCTTCAATAAATGATTCATGTGTGTGATTAACAATGAGGGAAAAAATTTACAGCCTATTCCCCATTACCTACTTAGAACCCAGAACACATTTCACTCTTAACTCTAATAGCAGATTGATGGTTAATATAAATACATTTTAATCTTTGTAATAATTCACCCCAAGTCCATCATCCTTGAGGATGCCCAACATCCTTCCCCTTGTACTCTGCCCCATGCCTTCTATAGATCTACACAATAAAGGTGTAATTGCTTATTCTTCTCATAGCATTTCTGAATTATTGGCACATATCTGGTCTTTGCATTTCTTTCAGGTCTGAAAGCACACCAATTTTCATCCACCTCATTTACCATCAACAGAGGCTGTCTGGCCAAGGAGGAAAAGGAGTACTGAATTCACTCGGAAGGAATGGGTTCAATTTCCTATCAGGAAGTAAAAAAATTTAAGAAACGAGATTTCCTCTACCGGAGGTGCACAGGACTCTGAGTTTCACTCGCACAGCCACCAACTTTTAGAAATCAAAAATAGGAAGATTTATTAATTCTTGGATTTCATAACATATATTGCACCACAGTCTAAGTGAAGAAAGGACAGGATAAAAGGCATGCATGCCTACAGTTTCAATGTGATTTCATCATTAAATTTAAAATTTTAAGCTAAGAAAACATAAAAATGCTTACAAAATAATTTACCCGATCACTCATTTATAACACACACATACGAATAATATTTATATCACAGCGACACACCGACAAAACACATAACAGACTGTAAAACGAACGGAAATTTAATTTTATAGGTATCTCTGAACACTTGGAGGTAACGCAGAGCCCTGTATGGATGCGGATATCTGCAAATTTATCCGCGGATTTAGTTAGTGTCTTGGCGAATACAAACTGTATGGCAGTGTGGATAATTTTGCTGATTTTTACTCAATAATGAAGTTTATTGATTTTCACTCAGGTATACTCTTATTTTTGCTTGTGGTTAGGCGACCCTTGACTGTGGTATGGGAGAATGGTCATATTTTTATAGTTTTATGACATAGCAGTTTACTTTCTGAAGAGTGGTTTTATTACTACAATTTTTTTCATTCCAATGAATTCTCTGATTCAACATTATCAGAAAGAGTTTGTTTTACAAGAATAGATTGTAAACATGTTCCCTAGGTTCTATGTATCCACTTGATTTATTCAAAACCTTATTCATTTCCCTGTCCAGAAATGATTTCCTGTTTGATACACCCATCTCTGGTTAGTTTCAAAGCTATGTCACGATTTTCATACGGACTCTACAACTAAAAGGTTGATTACAAAAACTAGAAAAATCCAAAACTGTAAATTTTCAGGAACTGCCATAAAGAGTGTAGCTTGACCTGTGTAGCACCAGAATGCATACAAATTTATTTGATATTCTGACTCCTGTAACTATCCACATGTCATTTAAAATAGTATATCACAAAATTTCAAACAGCAGGCTTTTGTAGATTTTTTTTTTAAACCGTGGCTAATTCTCAAATTGCATGAAAATGCATGGCACAAAATGGTTTGAATGCTGAAAGTCCCTTTCAATCATCAATACAACCACCACAATTGTCATTCTCTGTATCACCATTTTCTACTTCGGCTGGATCTTGAGAAGAACTTTTGTAGTTTCAAGAGAGGTTTAGGTGTTCTTGAAACGAAAGTTCCATATCTACAGCAATCACCATGTCAAAGAAATCATTGCGAGTTATAATCTTCAGTTCAAATGGGGAAGGATGTTTCCTTGCTTTCTGGGTGCAACAGCAGCAGCTTGTTTCTGTACAAACCACCAAATTTCACTTATATGTATCTTATAACATGTCTGCTACTTTAAGAAAGAAGAAAAACCACCTGAAAGTGCTATAACCTAAACATCAATTTTTGGACTTGTCTCCTTTTCGAAATCCATCTTTCAGTATTTATTTGACTCTCTTTCTTCTATGTACATTTACTTAACACCAATCTGCTATAATGAGGGTGGGAAAAATATGAACAAATTTCTATTTGGATTCAAACAGAGGCCTAAAATATTACTCACCCTTGACAAGTCCCCAAACAGATTTCTTGTACTTGATTTGGCTATATACGGCAAGGCAAGACTCGTTTTCTCCTACTCGACTCAAACAGTAGTGTGTTGTAACGTAGAATGAGTCAGCATAAGGAATACCTGCATTCGTTGATTCAACATCGATGGCATAGAGATGACCAGGCTTACTGCAGGGGAGCATCACCTAACAACACATTACATATAAATGAATATTTAAAAACAACTCTTAATAAGAGATCTAGATCTGCTAGGAAAAGGTGGTGCAGCTGTGATGAACATTACAGATATTGAACTTGCATGGTTCATAATGTATGAAGCCGTGCAGGACAGGAGTAGAGATTAATAGAACAGTTGATAGGCAAAAATACCTTCAAGATATGAGAAAGTGCCCACAGAACCTCCGGTCAAATTGTCTCACTGTGAACACCAGACCCTCTCACATTGTCCAGGAAATTTGGAACCACCATCAGCTGTATCAACCAAACCCACCTCAAAACCAACTCCAACCTAATTTACCAATAATTTCATCAACTAACAAGGGAATCATCCCAACTGGGCCACACCAATTGTGATTTAAAAAATTACACATTTTGATTTTTGTATGGTACACAGAATGGTAATAGTTGAAAATGTTGCCTTTTTGTTATGAACAATCACAAAATCATGAAATTACACTAGTGTCCAAAAGTTAAGCATAATCACTAAACGAGGCCATACCACCTGATAGGAATGTCGGACAGATTGCTGAACAAACTGAAGCTGAATCACACACCATATGTCACACAACTTGTCCAAAAAAACAGTGTCAAAGGTTCTGATAGGTAAGGTACACCTTTGACAACAACTAACAAAACTCGGCAATGTCTTCTACAACAAAATATGGTGTTAATAAGGTGTATGTTTAGCCCTTATGGCCACACATGCTTCGCAGCAACGTGGCATGCTCTCCATCAGATGGTCCAAGAGCTCTTGTGGCAGTCGATCTCATTCCGTTGAAAGGGCAATGCGGAGGTCTTGGAGGGTCCTTAGTGGACACTGACGGGATGCAGTTCGCCTCCCCAATGCATCCCAGGCATGTTCTATAGGATTCAGATCTGCAGACCTCGCTGGCCAGTCCATGCAATGAATGTCTTCCCCAGCCAGAAATTCGTCCACCATAGCAGCGCGGTGCGGTCAGGCATTGTCGTACATTAAGAGGAAGTCTGGACCAACCGCACCTCTGAAGAGTCGAACATGTGGCCTCAGTACCTCATCCCTGTATCTCCAAGCATTAACAGTGTTCTTTGGACCACCCATGAAGATGTGCAGGTCTGTATGGCCATTCAACATGATGCCGCCCCATACCATGATGCCACCACCACCATACTGGTCCCGTTCCATGATGTTCCTGTGGTTGTATCGGCTACCTGGTTCTCTCCAGATTAATGTGCAATGGAAATCATTCTGCAAACTGAAGCGAGATTCATCTGTGAAGAGCACATGCCTGCATTCATTCGTGGTCCAGTTTCGCTGTTGACAGCTCCACAATAAACGGGCCCGTCTCTGTGTTGGAGTGAGCAGGACGCACACCGCTGGACATCGGGCAAACAGCCCTGCTGTTCTGAGCATCCGGTACACAGTTTGCCGGGAAACAGCAACCCCTGAGATGGCTGCAAGCTCCGCCGACCACTGTCTTGCAGGTGCACTCCAATTTCGTCGGGGGGTTAAGGCCAGATATCCGTCCTGCTGTGGGGTGGTTACCCTTGGTCAACCTGGTACTGGCCTACGACTAACATCTTCTGTGTCTCAAAATCATCTCCAAAGCCTGGAAATGACACTTTGTGGCACATTCAAGGATACGGCGACTTCGGTCTGTGTCTGGCCTGCTTCCAGGCGGCCGAGTATTCTACCCTGCAAAACGGGGTCCAAATGGCATTGTCATGTCATTATGTTGCGACGTTCACGTCGAGACTACACTACAACAGGGCAAACGCGACTGAGGGAATATGGGGTGCAAGCACTGGCTGTATTTACTTTGCAGTTACGCCGCTACTCAAAGCAGGGAACACTCCTTTCGTATACAGAGCGAACACGTAAGGTTGGTAGGTGCACATATCGTGCAATTTGCGGTCTATTTCCTATTGCCCTGCTTACTTGTAACTTATGGTTAACTTTTGGACACTAGTGTACAAGCTCTTGCATTGAGTTTAACATGACCAGCTAGAGCGGGCTCTCCAAGACTCAAAATCTATGAGCACTGTGAAGACTTAGAATAAGGACTACGCAGCCATTTCATTACTTTTCCCAGTAGTACAAAATTGTCATTCATAGAACAGAATACTACTTCAGACACAAAATTACAATTGAAAATAGCACAGAAAGCCTGCAAGATAAGGGTCTTTATAATAAAATTATATTCTGTTGTCTATCATCAATTTTGTTCCCCTGTATTGCAAGACACATTCGTATAAGTGTGACAGAAGTCAGGATATGTAATTTTTTAATGGAAGCTTGCGAAGAAGCAGCAAATGCTAAATGCCTGTACTATACTCCTCAGACCAAACCATTTTGTTTTGAATCCACACTACCATCAACAAGAAAAGACATGCTGGAAATTTAAATCAAGACACTTAAAATATGTTAAATTTGTATGAACATACTAAAAGAAATAAAGGTAAAGTGTTACAATTTAGAACTTGCTTTGTTGCTAGCAGTGTGCATGTAAGTAACATATGTACATCTTTGTAAGTTTTTATATATATATATTGTTAATGAAAAAAGTGACCAGGTACTACTATCATGCTGTTTACCATACAAAAATTAGCTGGTATAATATTCTTTGTAGGACAGTTCCACTGTAAGTCCAGTGTAGGAACTAACATGTCTTATAAACATGACTCACTGAGCTCGATAGCTGCAGTCGGTTTAGTGCAGCCAGTATCCAGTATTTGGGAGATAGTGGGTTCGAACCCCACTGTTGGCAGCCCTGAAGATGGTTTACCGTGGTTTCCCATTTTCACACCAGGCAAATGCTGGGGCTGTACCTTAATTAAGGCCACGGCCACTTCCTATCCACTCCTAGCCCCTTCCTGTCCCATCGTCGCCATAAGACCTATCTGAGTCGGTGCGACGTTAAGCAACTTGTAAAGAAAAAACAAACGTGACTCAGTTCAACATCTGAGGAAAGAAACTGGTTTAAATCCCCTCTCTCATCCATCTTAGTTTGACAGAATTTTACACATCAACTCCAAGAAAACGGTAGGACAGGCCTGACTTACAAAACCAATTTTTGCCTTACTTCCAAGCAGAGAAATCAGTCCATTTCATTGTACTGTACAATTTTATCATCATAATAACATAGTGAATATCAGTCTGACTCAATGGCTGAATGGTCAGTGTTGAGACCTTTGGTTCAGAGGGACCCAAGTTCGATTTCCAGCCAGATCAGGAGTTTTAATCGCATCTGATTAATTCTTCTTGCTCATTGACTGGGTGTTTGTGTTTGTCCCAACACTTTCCTCTTCATATTCAGACAATGCACTACACTACTACCATCACAGTAGTGATTACATCCCTGAACATAGAGTTGGTGTCAGGAAGGACATCTGGCTGTAAAACAGGGCCAAATCCACATATGCCACACAGTTTGCACCCGTAACCAGAGTGAACATCAACATTTAATAATTTGCTTTTATCCTTCCCTGCACAGAAAGATACAAAACTGCACCCCAGTCCATGATATCTTGTAGGCACTTTCTCAGTTTTCCTCCCATTTCTGGTTTCTCTCTCTCTCCCCCCTCCAGCTTCAGACTTCATCCAGATCACTTGCTAGTCTTAGCCACATTGGGATTTCTTCCTTTCTGACCAAGGAAGCTGTAATGCTATAATATTTCATTCTAATGTGTGTGGATTTATAATCCTCGCCTCATGCACAACACACTTTCTCCAGCAGAAAACAACAAAGAAAATGAACTTGTTCTTGTACAGATATATGCAAACTCTCGATTATCCATGTGTAGTTCTGCAAACATTTCTTTTTAAAGAAGAAACATCAATGGAGTATCACTGTGCTGTTTCAAAACAATTTTCTACTTGCAGAAGCAGATTTTCACATTCATAACACGCCCATTGCAAAGAAAAAACGGCCATGTGGTTAGGGGTGCCTAGCTGTGAGCTTGCATTTGGGAGATAGTGGGTTCAAACCCCACCATCAGCAGTTCATGAAGATAGTTTTCCATGGATTCCCATTTTCACACCAGGCAAATGGTAGGGCTGTGCCTTAGGGCACAGCTGCTTCATTCCCACTCCTAGCCTTTTCCTATACCATTGTCACCACAAGACCTATCTGTGTTGGAGCGACGTAAAGCCAATTGCAAATAAAAATAATTTAAAAAAATATATACACACCCTTGGGTTTAAGTAATGACTGACTGCGCCCAAATTCGGTCCAGCGAATTTACATAATGAAGCAAGCCAGGCAACCAGATGCACACAAATAATTTTCTCCACATCTGAACTTCATTTCACAGAGCCAGTAAATGCTTCCTCATCTGTACAAGTGAGGTTTTTCCAAATCATGCCTTCTGCCTACTTCACAATTAAAAACCTGCAGCTCTAAGCAAGTGGATGCGCAGTTTGGGTCAGGTAGCTATCAGCTTGCATTCAGGAGACAGTGGGTTCGAACCTCGCTGTCGGCAGCCCTGAAGTCGGTTTTCCATGGTTTACTCATTTCCACACCAGGAAAATGCTGGGTTTTTACCTTAATTTAGGCCACGAACGCTTCCTTCCCGCTCCTAGTCCTTTCCTATCCCATCGTCACCATAAGACCTATCTTTGTCAGTGTGATGTCCAGCAAATTGTAAAAATAAAAAAATAAAAACTGCAGCTAATGGCTGTGTCTTTTTCCCACCGCAGGGCAATTGCTGCATGTGGATTAAATAAAGCATTATTGGGATTCCAATTTATTATTGCACTGCACATTGATTATGATACTGCTGTATCTGCAGCTGCATGACATGGCAGGAAAATGAAAACATGTTGTTCTGACTAAAAGAAAAAAGCTGGAAGTTATAGATAGGTTAGAAAAGGGTGAATTAGTAGCAAAACTCACTAGTAATTATGATATAGGAATCCAGACAGCCAGAGACTTAAAGAAAAACAAATAAAAGCTGCTGAAATTTGCAAGCAGAGCAGATAGCCAGGCTGGACCATCACAACATACGAGTATAAAAACCTCAAATTACTCGTATCTGGCTCAAGCACTGTACACATGGTTCAAATACAAAAGAGCAGGAGTTCCCAAGACCCATGCTAATGAAGGAAGTGGGAGAACCACGGAAACTTCTAAAGGCTGAAGGAGATTTTTAATGTTTCTTCAGGTTGGATGACTCAGTTTAGACAGTGTTACAGGATCTGAGTGCTACAGGATTCAAAGAATCACAGTTCGAGGCAAACAATTTAGTACTAACAAAGAGACAACTGATGGCCTTCCAGATGAATTCCTTGCTTTTACAGAACAGCATCATCTGCCAGAGCAAATTTATAACGTTGATGAGAACGTTCTGTATTGGAAGAGCCTACCAACAAGGACTCCGCGCGGCTGTGAGCTTGCATCCGGGAGATAGTAGGTTCGAATCCCACTATCGGCAGCCCTGAAAATGGTTTTCCGTGGTTTCCCATTTTCACACCAGGCAAATGCTGGGGCTGTACCTTAATTAAGGCCACGGCCGCTTCCTTCCAACTCCTAGGCCTTTCCTATCCCATCGTCGCCATAAGACCTATCTGTGTCGGTGCGACGTAAAGCCCCTAGCAAAAAAAAAAAAAAAAAAAAAAACAAGGACTCCAGCCTTCTGAACTGAAACACATGCTTCTGGATATAAGGTCAGTAAAGATAGGTTAACTGTTCCTTAGTATGCAAATTCAACAAGAAAATATAAACTGAATCCTCTCGTTGTTGGAAAAAAAGAAAAAAAAAAAAAAAAAGAAAAAAAAAACTTCAGGCTTCAAAGGAAATATCAACCTTCCACTTCAATATATGCCTCCAAAGGGAGTGTGGTTGAACAATATCATCTTTGGCAAGTGGTATCATTCAAAGTCAAAAGAGTTACCTAATAGAACCATTCTTATAGTAGGCAATACAACATGTCGTCTAAGTGAAGCAACCCTTGTTTCTAAAAAGGGCAAGATTTTGAAAAATAACTACCTCCGTGTGTTATATCATTCATAGAACTGATGGATGAAGATGAGACTGTAGTTTTAAAACATTATTATAGGTCAAATCTAATTAAACAACTTGCTCATGAAGGGTCTGACATTCTGAGTTTATGGAAATCCCTGAATATACTTGATGTAATTCATGGGATTTGTAAGGCTCAGGATAGTGTTACGATAATGACAATAGCTCGTTTATGAGAAAAAATGATGAAATTCACTGAAATTGTTTTTATAGTCTTCGACAGTAATGAATATAACACAACTGCTAACCTTTCAGATCTTGATAAGCAAACTGCTGGTTGCAAGGACGTGGATGTTTAAAATATTTGTGGGTGGCTGAAGAGTGATGTGTGTAAACCAGCATTTGAACAACCGAGTGAAGTGGACATTATAAACATTGTAAACGGAGGGGGCGGGCTAGAGGAAAGCAGTGACGAGGGGGCGATCGAGGAATCCCTCATTTTCCACACCGGGGCATCGGTTACTTGCAGTGCAGTGCTGCGGTTGTTACATTAAGCATGCGCAATGGCTTCCTTCATCTCTTGATATGACAAGACAACAGATTAACCAGCCGACTGTGAGATACAGTTCCTGAAAGAATGTTACAATACATTGTATGTTTTTTATTAATTTACATAAATAATGTTACATCATTACTATGTCTTAAGGAGGACATGTTTCACCTATTTTTTAGGCATCACAAGGCAATGAAGAAGAAAAAAAAAACAGTCAGACAACTAACCACATCAACAACATCCTATGAAACCAGAACTGAATTTCTATCTCAAAAACGAACATCACAAAAAAGTGACAATCAAGTCAGTGAAGTTTTCATAGGTTGCACACACGTTGGACATTATAGACTGAGCAATCCATGCCAGCCCAACGACATTAGAAGTAACATTGGACTTAACTAGTATAGAATTGAGTTTTAAGGTGTAACAATCATGTCAAGGATGTTTTTATAAGATGTATAGTGTGTAAGCGTAACTTTTTAGACAGAGCAATTCATGTCAGCCCAACTATTTTAAGCATTTAATTGTAAACAAAGCCTAAGATCCTAGGAATTTTGATCTTAGATATTAGGAACAGCAGCTGAAGACACCTAAACAATAGGTGAAACATGTCCCACTTAAGGCATAGTATTGATGTAACATTATTTATGTAAATTAATTAAAAAACATACTGTACAATGCCTCCTCTACGAACCATGTGACCTTGCCACCGTGGGGAGGCTTGCGTGTCCCAATGATGCAGATAGCCGAGCCGCAGGTGCAACCATATCGGATGGGTATCTGTTGAGAGACCAGACTAATGAATGGTTCATCGAAAGGGGGGTAGCAGCCTTTCGGTAGTTGCAAGGGCGGCAGTCTAGATGATTGACTGATACGGCCTTGTAATAATACTCAACATGGCTTAGCTGTGTTGATACTGCTACACGGCTGAAAGCAACGGGAAACTACAGCCGTAACCACCTCCCGAGGACTTGCAGCTCTCTCTGTATGAATGATGTACTGATGATGGCTTCCTCCCGGGTAAAATATTCCGGAGGTAAACTAGTCCCCCGTTCGGATCTCCGGGTGGGGACTACACGAGAGGGGGCGATCATCAGGAAGATGGATACTGACATTCTGCGAGTCGGAGCGTGGAATGTTAGAAGTTTGAATCGTTGTGGTAGGTTAGAGAATCTGAAAAGGGAGATGGATAGGCTAAAGTTAGATGTAGTTGGTATAAGTGAAGTACGTTGGCAGGAAGAACAGGATTTTTGGTCAGGCGACTACCGAATTATCAACACGAAATCAAACAGGGGTAATGCAGGAGTTGGTTTAATAATGAATAAGAAAATAGGGCAGCGGATAAGCTACTACGACCAGCATAGTGAAAGAATTATTGTCGCCAAGATAGACACCAAACCAATGCCCACCACAATAGTGCAGGTCTATATGCTACTAGTTCAGCGGATGATGAAGAAATTGAAAGAATATATGAGGAGATAGAAGATTTAATACAATATGTCAAAGGTGACGAGAATCTAATTGTGATGGGAGACTGGAACGCAGTGGTAGGCCAAGGAAGAGAAGGTAGCACAGTAGGAGAATTTGGATTGGGACAAAGGAACGAAAGAGGAAGTCGGCTGGTTGAATTCTGCACTGACCATAATTTAGTCCTCGCCAATACTTGGTTCAGACACCACAAACGACGGCTGTATACGTGGACGAGACCTGGAGACACTGGAAGGTATCAAATAGACTTCATTATGATTAGGCAGAGATTCAGAAACCAGGTGTTGGATTGCAAAACTTTCCCAGGAGCAGACGTGGACTCTGACCACAACTTGTTGGTCATGAAATGCCATCTGAAGTTGAAGAAATTGAAGAAAGGAAAGAATGCAAAAAGATGGGATCTAGACAAGTTGAAAGAAAAGAGTGTGATGGATTGTTTTGAGGAACATGTTGCACAAGGACTAAATGAAAAGGCCGAAGGAAACACAGTAGAGGAAGAGTGGAGAGTCATGAAAAATGAAGTCAGTAGGGCTGCTGAAGAAATGTTAGGAAGAAAGAAAAGATCAACTAAGAATCAGTGGATAACTCAGGAGATACTAGACCTGATTGATGAACGACGAAAATACAAGAATGCTAGAAATGAAGAGGGCAGAAAAGAATACAGGCGATTAAAGAATGAAGTGGATAGAAAATGCAAGGTAGCTAAGGAAGAATGGCTGAAGGAGAAGTGCAAGGATGTCGAAGGCTGTATGGTCCTGGGAAAGGTAGATGCTGCATACAGGAAAATCAAGGAAACCTTTGCAGAAAGGAAATCTAGGTGCATGAATATTAAGAGCTCAGATGGAAAGCCACTTCTAGGGAAAGAAGACAAAGCAGAAAGATGGCAGGAGCATATCCAACAGTTGTATCAAGGTAACGATGTAGATAATTTCGTTCTGGAACATGAAGGGGCTGTTGATGCTGATGAAATGGGAGACCGAATTTTGAGGTCAGAGTTTGACAGAGCTGTGAGTAACCTAAATAGGAACAAGGCACCTGGAATTGATGATATTCCCTCTGAATTACTGACTGCCTTAGGAGAAACCAGCATGGTAAGGTTATTTCATTTAGTGTGTAAGATGTATGAGACAGGAGAAGTCCCATCCGATTTTCGGCAGAATGTTGTTATACCTATTCCCAAGAAAGCCGGTGCTGACAGGTGTGAAAACTACCGCACTATTAGTTTAGTATCTCATGCCTGCAAAATTTTAACACGTATTATTTACAGAAGAATGGAAAAACAAGTTGAAGCTGAGTTGGGGGAAGATCAATTTGGCTTCAGAAGAAATGTAGGAACACGTGAAGCAATCCTGACTTTACGTCTGATCTTAGAGGATCGAATCAAGAAGGACAAGCCCACGTACATGGCATTCGTAGATTTAGAAAAGGCATTCGATAATGTTGATTGGACCAGGCTATTTATGATTCTGAAGATGATAGGGATCAGATACCGAGAACGAAGAATTATCTACAACCTGTATAAAAATCAGTCTGCAGTGATAAGAATCGAGGGCTTTGAAAAAGAAGCAGCAATCCAGAAAGGAGTGAGGCAAGGCTGCAGTTTGTCCCCTCTCCTTTTCAATGTTTACATAGAACAGGCAGTAAAGAAAATCAAAGAGAAATTTGGAAAGGGAATCACAGTCCAAGGAGAGGAAATCAAAACCTTGAGATTTGCGGATGATATTGTTATTTTATCTGAGACTGCTGAAGATCTCGAGAAGTTGCTGAATGGTATGGATGAAGTCTTAGGTAAGGAGTAAAAGATGAAAATAAATAAGTCCAAAACAAAAGTAATGGAGTGCAGTCGAACGAAGGCAGGTGATGTAGGAAATATTAGATTACGAAACGAAGTCTTAAAGGAAGTAGATGAATATTGTTACTTGCGTAGTAAAATAACCAACGATGGCAGAAGTAAGGAGGACATAAAATGCAGACTAGCACAAGCAAGGAAGAGCTTTCTTAAGAAAAGAAATTTGCTCACTTCAAACATTGATATCGGAATTAGAAAGATGTTTTTGAAGACTTCTGTGTGGAGCGTGGCATTGTATGGAAGTGAAACATGGACGATAACTAGCTCAGAAAGAAAGAGAATAGAAGCTTTTGAAATGTGGTGTTACAGAAGAATGCTGAAGGTGAGATGGATAGATCGAATCACGAATGAAGAGATACTGAATCGAATTGGTAAGAGGAGTTTTTTACTTTACAAAAAACAATATAAATATGAGTCTCCACCTTATCAATACAAAATTAATTTACATTAAGCTGGTAAATATAGTCAAGACTAGTTTCGACCCCTAGGGGGTCATCTTCAGTTGACATGCATTAAAAATGTATTTTTTACAAAAACATCACATGTAGTGGTAAAAGCTTAAATTAATTTGAACCGATCATAAATGTTGGTATGTCTGGTACATTTGGGCTATTGTATGTGTCAATTTTGAGTTTTTAGCACACAGTGTGAAGGTAGTTGATTAACTAGTGTGCATCATCCATGAAGTCACATGTTATTTTTTATGCTACTACCATCCAATTTTTTGGGTTATACAATGTGGAATATACATACATTTGTGCAAATCAACAGTGGCAAGTTTAACAATACACATTTAAAGTTGGTTCATAAATTACACAAATTGGCTATTGATTAGTCATATGAAAATGTAGGACATTGGTTTGAACACTTTTGACTGAAATATCAATGTAACACCTTACTGGCATATATCTTAGATGCTAAAATCAGTTTATAAAGCCTGTTTCTCTTGATTGAGTCTTGGAATAGGGTTAAAATTAAAAAAAAAAAACTATTTGCTTAGTATAGGCATTAAATAATGCTGTTAAAATGGGCATATAACTAAAACAGTGGTATATGTATGCCATATATGCCTGGTTAAAAACACATTACATTAATGTTATTGATATGTGGTGCTACATGTACATAGTTTTGGAATAAATGGGGTTGACGAATTTTTCACAACAGTCTTAGATATAGTGTTCCGATAAAATGGGTCCGTAAAAATATTTATATGTAAAAAACGGTTAGGTAAGTATTTGAATAATCCGCTTGCAGATCAGGTAATACTTAGTTATATATCTGGAGATATTTTAGGCAGCTACTAATGTTGGAGTTATTAGAAATCTTGAATATATTAATGGAGCATGTTTTCCATCCGTATGTCGTGATGTTTTAAGTTGGTGACATTTGTCAGAACGTGTTGAAATTATGCGTCTTGATGCACGTTGATTTTATCATGGAAGCGTATATGTTGTAAAAACAAGGTACAGTATGTAAGGTGTTGGAACCGTGCATTCTTTGTAGCTGCCTGTTGCATTTTTAATGCATGTCAACTGAAGATGACCCCCTAGGGGTCGAAACTAGTCTTGACTATATTTACCAGCTTAATGTAAATTAATTTTGTATTGATAAGGTGGAGACTCATATTTATATTGTTTTTTGTAAAGTAATATCTATCAATACGGAAATGAAACTTATAAACAACAGTTGGTAAGAGGAGATCGATTTGACTAAATTTGACGAGAAGAAGAGATAGAATGATAGGACACATCTTAAGACACCCAGGACTTGTTCAGTTGGTTTTTGAAGGAAGTGTAGGCGGCAAGAACGGTAGGGGTAGTAGACCAAGGTATGAATATGACAAACAGATTAGAGCAGATGTAGGATGCAATAGTTACGTAGAAATGAAAAGGTTAGCACAGGATAGGGTGGCATGGAGGGCTGCATCAAACCAGTCTATGGACTGATGACTCAAACAACACTGTACAATGTATTGAAAAGGTGGACCCTCAAGAAATATTCTTTCAGAAAGGTATATGTTGCTCAATACGGACCTAACAATGAGATTTATAACTTGCGAGATACAGTTTGTGATTTGTTTCTTGAATGAAAGATGTGCATGATGTCCCATGGATCGGCTGTCTGTCTATCAGCACAGAAGATTCCATGTCTGCAGATGAAGCAAAAGTTTGCGAGGACAGATGTAGCGCAATTTTGTTACTCCCTCTGCTTTTCCCACATTATTCAAGATCCATTCTCTACTAAATAGTGACAGATGCTATAGGATTTCAAAAATTGTGTGGATGATGGGTGTCAAAAGAACATAATGCTTGAAGAACACAAGACCAAACGAATGGACAGAGCATTGGCCTTTCTCACACGACATGCTGAGGAAGGTGATAATGTGTTACACCACATTGTTACAGGAGACAAGACACAGGTATCCCACATCACTCCTGAATCAAAGCATCAATCCTTGGGGTGGAGGCATTCAATGTCACCAGTGAAGAAAAAGTTCAAAAAAACAATTTCCACCTGGAAGATCATGTGCACGATTTTCTGGGATAGACAAGGCATTCTGCTGCTTCAATTATTGTCTCAGAATGCATCAATCAATAAAAAAGGCTATGCAACGCACAAAATCTGTATTGTGTGATTCAGAACAAGAGGCATGGAATAATTTCTCATGGAATCATCTTTCTTCATGACAGTGCCACACAGCATGCAGCCAATCAAATCCAGGACCTCATCACATCATTTGGTTGGGAACAACGGCAGCAGAACCCTACTCCCCTACAGTCCTGATCTGACACCAAATGATTTACATCCCTTCCTTCATCTGAAAAAGTTCCTTGGTGGCAAGCATTTTGATGACGAACTCAAAGGAGTACAGACATGGCTTTAATCACAAACGTCATTGTTCTATGATGAAGGAATATTTTTAAAAAATTGGTGCCCCAGTATGACATGTGTCTCAATAATTATGGTGACTTTGTGGAGAAGTAGCTTAAGGTGTCCTGAATCCAATGAAAATAAAATGTTTTCAAAATAATATTTTGTTTCTTCAAAAAATGTTGGTTTTTACTTAGAAAACATGCCTTGTATCAATGTACAGCTGGAGTACATAGGGCAAAACAACTTCAATTACACAGATCTGTTGCCTCTCAAGAAAAAGAGGTCTATTGTAAGAAAATTGTACATGATAAATTGAAGTAGGAAAACATGGATTATTACTTCCCACACGCATATTCAGTGAGAACTGTAGTTCAGTGGATCTCTTATTTCATATGATGCATTATTTGTAAATAAAAGTGTGAATTTCAGGTTGTCATGTGTGTCTGCAGATTATCTGTGCATTTTTTCCTGAGTCGCGCTACCCCAGGACTGCAAGAGCATGGATAATTGGGAGTTTGCCAAGTATAACACAAATACAGTGTTATCAGGCAGTCTGAAAACAATTTATTATACTAAATAATTGTTTTTGATATTCAGGGAAACAATATTTCACTTTACATATTATGGTCAATATAAAACCCTCATACCCTGCATAGTGGAAATAATAACCCGATTCTTCAATATAAAACCTAGTTCTAGTAGATCTACAGAACACTTTTTTTTTTTTCGCTAGTGGCTTTACGTCACACCGACACAGATAGGTCTTATGTCGACGATGGGATAGGAAAGGCCTAGGAATTGGAAGGAAGCGGCCATGGCATTAATTTAGGTATAGCCCCAGCATTTGCCTGGTGTGAAAATGGGAAACCACGGAAAACCATCTTCAGGGTTGCCGAGAGTGGGATTCGAAACCACTATCTCCCGGATGCAAGATCACAGCCGCACGCCCCTAACCGCACGGTCAACTCGCCCGGTACCTATAGACCCAATCATTGTAGAAATATTAAACTTACTCATCTTAATATGGCAATTTGACTTTTATTTTCTTCTAAAAAGTATCACCAATAAGTTCATCTATTAATTTATATTTTCTAGTAATAATAGCTACATTCCAAAGTTCAAACATATTTACAATAATTGAAATTATGAGGGTTCCTCCTATTCAATACAAAGATATTTATTAACGTGAATGAGTCGCATATCGTTCACATGAGGTACTAGTTTCGGCACTAAACTTGTGCCATCATCAGCCAACAAGTCAAATCGGGCAAATACAATATAACTTTAAAACAACTTTAAAACACACTGCAACACCTGCACAGATGAATATGAAATAAAATATGGTACTGAAATGCAACATCATCATGTACCACATTTTATTTCATATTCATGTGTGCAGGTGTTACAGTGTGTTTTAAAGTTGTTTTAAAGTTATATTGTGTTTGCCCGATTTGACTTGTTGGCTGATGATGGCACAAGTTTAGTGCCGAAACTAGTACCTCATGTGAACGATATGTGATTCATTCACGTTAATAAATATCTTTGTATTGAATACTGAATAGAAGGAACCCTCCTAATTTCAATTATTGTAATCCCATTTCAATACGGATCATGATATTTCTAAATATCAATCAAACATATTTACATAGCCAAAAAAAGCCACATTGCACTTTTTGGCATGGTATTTTAATACATTAGATACAACACTATTATTACACTTTATTAATAAAAATACTCTGTATTCTATGTTACTTATAACTGCAATGGTTATTTAATATGTGACAGAAATATTATTCTAGTTTAGTAAGTATGTGCAAGTGTTAATACTGCAGTGTGTTTATACTCTACCTGACTTTCAGAAACTTGAGTAGTTTTGGGCCCTACAGACTGATTTAAAGCCATAGTCATTGTTAGGTTTCGCTGTTTCATGGATGTCTCGGCATTCACTTGCCAAGGTGCCAGCACAATATCTGAAAACAAAGATTGTATTCACAATAACTTATCCTCAAGTATAAAACTTCAGAAAAAATCCTGAAATAAACCAGCAATTTCATCAACTTCTACCACTACTCATAACAACAGATGGGGTGTTGATGATGGGCAGTTGATACTTTCAATACCTTCAATAGTAACGAGTAGTATTTCTTGTAATATTTTCTTTCCATGGAATTGCTTGTTGTACACTTGTTTTTTAATACTAAATCTAGTTGTTGTTGTTGTTGCTGCTGTTGCTGTTGGAGTTGGTGTTGTTGTAAGTCATAGTGTTGTTGTAAGACAGTGTAAAATGTTGAAATACTTAAGGTACATGTGAATTTGTGTAAGATGGTGTTGTAATGTTAAGCTAGTAGTGAGCTTGACCTATAGTACTGTAAGCCATAATGTTAAGCACTGGAAATACTTGAGTTATGTGTGATTTATATACAATGATGCTGGATTTAGAATGTTAAACTACTAGTACAGTAATTCTTGTAATATTTTCTTTCCATGGTATTGATTGCTGTACTCTTGTTGTTGTAGTTGTTGTTGATGGGTAATTTTTTTATCTTTACTTTATTATTACACTACTATATTTCCCAATTGTGATGTTTTTGTTAATAATAACGGTCAAGAGGTATCAATATCAAATGATACAGATGAGCTCAATACTTTTTCGCTACCATGTTAACAGAAGACTGAAATGTTAAATCAATACTGTCAACTTGCCAGAAGTAGCAGATTTTAAAGTAGTCACAAGTAACACTTCTCAACTCATAAGGTTCAAAATAGCAGGTATAGCACAAAATAGGGTTTCTTTATACTGTAGCTCTATTGATTCCATAACAAAAGGGACCTTCCTCTGAATTTCTGCAGATGTTCTAGTGCCAGTATGACTAAGTACATATTTCTTTAAAAGTTATGTACCAAGACAATGAAACATGCCAAACTGTAGCTTGAGGAAGACATTTTTGAATGTGATATTGCTCTAATTTGTAGCAAGGAAGTACCGTAACATATTGTAAAAATGTCTGCACCTTAAGTGTGAAAACTGATTTTGATTTTAGATAACTACTTAAAAATTTCAAATCAGTTGTTATTTTGAAGTGACAGAAGCTGGTAGTTTCATATCTACCATTTTTAGATAATTTGAGTGAAATGTGGTACTACTTTAAATTGGACCTTGTCAGTGATAACCATGCCATTTACCGCATTTATAAAGACAGTTTTTTGCGAGGAGGAAAACCTCACAACACTAAAAACCTGAAGAAGCATGTTGCCTCAGCTCTTTAAATTGTTTTTACTCAACATGAACAGCCATAAAAAAAAGTGAAAGTGTAAGAGCCCATGTCCTTTCCTTCCATTTCAAAGTTATTGTCCTTGTTATCATTGTCACCAACATCATCATTGTACTCGTATGCTTTCTCACTTGTGATCTGATAGAGTGAAGCTGAATGGAAGAGGAAAGAAATGAAGAAAATGAGGAAAATGAGGAAAGGATATACACTATACTGGAGTGGTGGCCTGAGGTGAAAAATTGAGTGGGCCTGTTAATTTCAAAACAGCTGGACGAGTATGAGTATATGGTAGAGTACATCAACGACAGGATAATGAAAAATAGACTGAGAATGAGGAGCAAAGTGAAGGACTTCATACAAGTGTTTACACCATGGACAGAGAACAAAGAGGAGGATATTGAGGAATTCCTGGAGAAATCAGAAAAGGAGATAAATGACGTGGACGTGATTATAACGGGTAACTTAATGCACAGGCGGGAAACAAAGACAAGGAGGGAAGAAGTAATCGGACCGTATGGATATGGGAAAAGGAATGATGGAGAGAAACTAGTTCAGTTTTGTGAGAGCAATGGAAGGTTTCTGAAGAAAAACAGCAGGAAAATTACAAAATATGGCTGGGGTTACAGAGAAAAAAAGTAATTGATTCCTTTCTGGTGGAAAGGACAAATCACAGCCAGTTGATGGATGTAACAGCTTCACCAGAAGAAGAATTTGATGAAGATTAGAGAGTACTGATAGCAAAAATGAGAGTGGGGAGAATGGAAAAGTTAAAGGAGATAAAAGATAGTGAAATAAAAGTGTGGAAATTAAAAGATAAGAATATACAGGAAGAATTTCTGTAGAGACTAAAGCAACAAATTCCAATTTCTGAAGTAGGAAATGTGGAAGATGAATGGTCCACTTCAAAAGGGCATTTGTAAGTGGGGCAGAGAGTGCCTGTGGTAGAACACTGAAGAGAGTGAAGAAAAGAAGACACCATGGTGGAATGAGGTGAGAAAGGCAGTGAATGAAAAGAAGAAAGCATGGCAAGAATGGAACAGAGATTAAAAAAAAAAAAAGGAAGTATCTTGATAATAAAAGGAAATGTAAAAAATTGGTTAAGAGAAGAAAAGAAGAAAAATTGAGAAGAACTTACATAAAAGATGGATACTGATGGAGCTGGCAATAAAATAATGCTGTATAGAATTGTATGAAGTAATAGGAAGGGAAAAGTTAATACAAAGCTGGTTAAAGCAGAAGGTGGAGAGTTGATAACACATCCAGAATAAATAATGAGAAAATGGAAGGAGTATTTTTGTAAAATTACTTAATGTGGGAAATTATGCAGAGTAGATGGTAGGAATACAGTGTGATATCTCAACAGTAGATTATGATATAACAATGTTAAGGTGGAATTAGCAGTCCATAAAATGAAAATGGAAAACGCACCAGGGATGGATGAAATTAGTGTGGAAATTACAGACAGCTGGACCAGCTGGACTACAGTGGATGTACAGAGTGCTTAAGTCCATACAGAAGCAGAAATGTGTGCCAGAAGACTGGGGAAAGGGAATAACAATACCAGTCTTTAAGAATGTGATAACTATAGAGGAATCACATTCTTATCACAAGTGACAAAAATATCAGAAGGGATATTAGAGAGGAGAATGAGAAGAAAGGTAGAAGTAGAGTTGCACGAGGAACAGTATGATTTCAGAAGCAGAAGATCTACAGTTGGCCCAATTTTAGCATGAGACAGTTAACCCCTTAAGCGGGGAACTCAATACACACTAGCTCACTCTCAGGTGGGGAGCGATTTCCCTGATTGGAGAAGATATTTAATTACTTTATTAAAAACAATCTTAGACTAAAATGGACTATTGAAGGGCCAAAAAGTATGTGATAACTATAGAGGAATCACATTCTTATTTACTTGTATATAATGTATTTAATTCTTGAAAAATTCTATTATTTTAATTTTTCAATACTTTGTGCAAAAACGTACTAAGTGCTTTCACACTGTGATATCGAGATTGCTGTCCGCCTCCGTAGTGTAACGGTTAGTGTTATTAGCTGCCGTCCTCGGGAGCCCGGATTCGATTCCCGGTACTGCTAGAAATTTAAGAATGGCAGGAGGCCTGCTAAGTGGTTAAAATGGTACATGCAGCTCACCTCCAACGGGGGTGTGCCTGAAAAGAGCTGCACCACCTCGGAACGAGGACACTAGTTTGCATCGAGATTGCTTCTTCCTAACAGCAAAGCTCTGGTTTTTGGTTATACAATAACTTTCACCTGAATATTTTAGGCAGTTTACTATCAATCTCTGTCTGGATATAAATGTATCTGCATGTGTAAACTGTAGATTTACAAAGTTTACATATACTTAAAAGATGTGGAATGGAATAAATTATAATAATCACGAAATTTTCTGTTATATTGGTTAGCGCTTTCGAAGTATCAAGTTTATATAGCCTCCCTACAATTACTAAGTCACATAAACGGACTACATTACACTACAATTCAGGTAAAATTTACAGTATTTATAGTCTTCACAGTGTTATGTCTTTTACAGCTGTTCATTATGATACACATGGAAGCCAGTCATGTTATATAACCTGCCTCGCCTTCGCATAATTTATATAATTCCAATCCGAAACGCGATCGTTTTCTTGTTATGTAAACTTTCCACCCTAGCCACTCTTTCCATAGCAAGAGGTTCTTATCAATTGACATTTTGCCATCAGGGGTATAAACTTCCGAAAATTTTGCTAACAGGTGGTCAAATACTGGATTTATCTCGTATATTTTTCGAGGAAGTTGTGCATTATTCACATCATTGTCAGAAATATGTATAAGGCTGTGGAGGAAAATATAATAATAATAATAATAATAATAATAATAATAATAATAATAATAATAATAATAATAATAATGTTATTGGCTTCACGTCCCACTAACTACTTTTACGGTTTTCGGAGACACTGAGGTGCCGGAATTTAGTCCCGCAGAAGTTCTTTTGCATGCCAGTAAATCTACTTACAAGAGGCCGACGTATTTGAGCACCTTCAAATACCACCGGTCTGAGCCAGAATCGAACCTGCCAAGTTGGGGTCAGAAGGCCGGCCGGGCCACTCGATCTGGCGAGAAAAAATCTCTTCTGTGTCATCAGCTCATAGAAAATAGGTGTAGTGAACAAGCGATTGCGAGAAATAGTGTCCTAATTTAGGTTTCTGTACAATCCCCTGCGGCAACAGTACGGCCTTAAGAAGCTTTATTTTGTCCTTATTTGTTTGGACACGGTCTTGATCTCGATTCCTTCCTTTCGTCTTACTAAACTGGGTTTTATGTATGATTTCCTGCTCGACTTTTGTCTGTTCAGCTATGTTCTGGCATATCTCGTCATAAAAAGTAATTAAAATATTTCGCTCAGTTTTGTTTTCCCTAACACTCTTTTTACATCACGATGGAAATTTGGATCAAAGCGGGAATTTCTTTGTCCATTTTCGGTATAAGTTGATGAAGAACTTGCAATGGCTGGATTGTAATCAGTATTATCGTCACAACTGTCACTGTCATGATCGCTACTTGAACTGGAATCGAACATGTGTTGTCTCTTTTGCGACTGCTGAACATTCGCATCAGCTATGCCCAAACCCTGTATATTCGAGCCTGCAGTACTTATTCCAGGTAATTTCCTGTTACTTACGAATTCCCCTTCGGCAGAACTTACTTCACTAATATCACAATAAATTCTCCCCACTAAATTCTAACATTTCCTTTATCATGACCCGTAAATCATCTTCCTCTAACAGTGGGGGCAGGTAATTCGTTATGGATATTTTAGCGGAAAAAATGTAAGAAAAAGGATCGAATAGAACCCTGGTCTCAGCAGTTTGGACGGAAATAATAAAATATTACGGATGCGTACGATAATAAAATGTTGTGTAACTCGCGATAAACACACACTCCAGTTGTGAAGGAAGGGGATAATAAATCAGGTCACAGTTCTAAAATGTCACCAGAGAGGTCTTTTCAGTGTCATAATCATTAGAAATCCCTTCAACAGCAATATTATTACATCCAAGGGACGATTAGGCGATGAGCTGAAGCTTCAGCCCGGAATTATTAGGCCTTAGGTCATTCTTGCCCGGACGTCAGTTGCGTTCTGTATGTTGCAACTCATGGATGACACACTGATATTCGAAGAACATAGTTGAGAAAATTCACATCGGAGGGCAGACTCGTCCGGAATACGCTGCTGAAAAGAAAATAAACCTCTGCAGGCAGGCAACTGAGAAAAAAAATATAATTTGAATCGGCGGATATATCCGCGTTCCCCACCGAGCAAGCGACTTGTAGCCGCGCCCACCCAACGGGTTAATGGAAACGAATTAGGAATATGGAAAGAATCTGGTCATGACCTTCATAGATCTAACTAAGGCATATGATAGTGTCTCCAGGGAGAAGGATTGGGAATCCATGGTCAAAAAGAGACTTGGTACACAAACTGTACAAATGGTGCAAGCAATGTACAAGAACTGTGTCAGCAGCGTACAGACTCTGCCTGGAAAGATGGAATGGTTTAGAAATGAAACTGGAATAAGACAGGGGAGTGTGCTGTTGCCTCTCTTGTTTCTAATGGTTATTGATGAAATTACAAAGGAGATTGAGAAACAAAGATAAAGAAAGGGGGTCAGAATGGAACACCTAAATGAGAGAATTGATAGGAATAAACTAAGATGATCTAGACACGTAAAGAGGATGGAGGGTAGAAGAATACCCAAAACAGATGATGGGAATGAAGTTTGAGAGAAAGAGAGAGGGGGGGGAGGGGAACCTAGATCAACAGGGATCGATTCAATAAAGAGGAATGCAAATAGAAGAAGAAACCTGAATGGGGACAAAATGATGAAAGAGAAATTGTTGAAGGAGAGAGGAAGGTGGAGAAGTGCCATAAATGGCCCAATTCGGCGGAGCTGGATAAGGGGAAAGGAGGAGGATGATTGGATAATGAGGACAAGATAATAAGCAGTATTTCAATGCAAAATGATAATGAGAACAGAGGATTTAATCTAAAAAATGTTAAAGTTGATATTCTTGAAAACTGACCCGATAAATACTTAATTTAAAATTGGTTATGATATAATCTGTTATGGATCTGGTACCCATCTCCTCCCATGTGTAGTGGTTAATAGCCTTATGCCTGAAGAATGTATTCATAACTGCTAATCCCATACAAGCACGGAAGTCCAGTAAATGCTTTCCATTCCTATTAGCTTCCATATCTTCCCTAAATTTGCCCATTGCCTTCTCATATCCTTCAGTTCTCTTCCTAACTCTTGCATTGAATATCACCCATTAACTCTATCCTATCCTTGCTGTTGACCCTGACTGTGATGTCATACCATAATTCATAAAACTTGTCAACTTCATCCTCACTTGCACCCTCACATGGTCAATACACTGAGATAATTCTTCCAGCTGCTAAATCAACCCACATCATTTACTCATTTACGTGGCTAACAGAAACTATGCTGCGTGCAATAATATTCCTGATGAACAGTCCTAACCCATAATCTGTCCTTCTCCTTTTAACATTTCTTAGAAACACTTTATAATCTCCAATCTCTTTGTGTTATTTCTCCTTATGTGAGGATCATTAACTCCTAACACATCCAAATGCATCCCCTTTGCTGATTCAGCCAGTTCTACTTCCTTTAATGTAAGTAAATTTTATTCAATCTTTACAAGTCAGCTTGGATGACAAGTTCCCTATTTGAAGAGTATATGCAGGCACTAGGTGGCAACATGGGGAGCCAGAACAGGAAGGTGTTTATGAACCAATGTCCTGTTCATCACAAAGAGTGACCCCATTTAAGGAACATTATGGTACGATTTTTCCACTGAATACTACATTGGTACTACAGCTAATGGACCAAGGAATCATTAAGGTATTGAAGCCGAGGTACCAAAAACCAGTTGTGTGCTATATGCTGCTATGTGCGGAAGCAGGCAGACCTATCTACAAGCCATCTCTTTTAGTCACAATGCATTTCATTGCCTGATCATCAGATTCAATAGAGCCTGTAATAATTGCGAATTGCTTCAAGAAAACAGGCTTTGGCGGTGGTATCATCAGCAGTGTTGTTAGGAAGTTGGTGATGAAGAGCCAAAGTGCTGGAAAACCATACAGGAGGGGATGGAGGTAACTAGTTGCTTCAATAACTTCAATGCCATTGATAATATGGCAATCACTTGAGTGGAGCATACTACTGATCAGATATGCAAGGATATTCAGACAGCAGCAGCAGCAGCAGCAGCAGCAGAAGAAGAAGATTCTCCTCCAAGACAGTCTTGCAGTGTGTCAAGGGTCTACCTCAAACAACTGAGGCTAGTGTGCCTCAGAACACATGGAAAGCAATGTGGGAAATGGAGAGGTTGATACAGCAAGAAAGCAGTGAAAACGTCCAACAATCAATCCTGGACAATTTTTCTTCCACGTAGGAGCCCAGACTTTTGTGTTCGGAAATTTATTTGATGCCTAACAGTACAGTACAGCGTTTACATAATGTACAGTTACTATTCAGCATTTTTATGTTCTTAGTATTTCTTCTTATCTCTTGTGCAAATATCAAATATTTTTATTTATATTTTTTGAAGACAAATGATACAGAGAAATTACTACATTAAGCTGTATTGTCACACACACACACACACACTTAAGCACATCAGTTTAGAAACCACAGTCTGAGCATAATGAGTAGACTTAAAACAACAATAACATATTATATATTACCTGTTGTTCTTCTCAAACTATGGAAGTCGAGGAGAAATTTTGAACTAGTAAATAGAAGAGTGAACAACTGGTCGATATGAATGGGTAGCGTAACCCGTTTCAATTCCCGGCCATCGTGAGATGATGTGCAGATGGGAATTTCTCCTTTTACTGCAAAGAAAAATATTTCACTTCATCAGAAACATTTCTTATCGGTGAGTTTAAATTACTATGTAATCGTTTAAAAGCCTAAAGAATAATTAAAACCAACAAATAAGAAGGAGAAGTTATCTATTCCGTATGAGTTTGAAGTAATGCATAATCACAAAGATTTGCAATGTGTTAACATACTATCAGTATCAACACCGATATTAACCCTCTTGCTCTTAGGTCTTTTTATGTTGGAAGTAGGGTAAAATAACCAAAGCTGGCACAGGGATTAATGTGCAAGATGGCGGCCGCATGCAACTACCTAGTGCTACGGCTCCCGAGGCAAGATAGTCGCTATACATTAGTTATATGAGACTAACATTAAGGAGCTGGGCTATGGGCTAATGGTGATACATTGTTCTTACAGGCCTAACTTTAGAGAACTACCTCAGGGGCTCACAATTTGTAAAGGTCAGTTTTCTAGGACTATCGGTTGAAGAGAGATTGAATTTTTAAATTCAGGTTTGTTTTCACCTCGGATTTATTTTTTACTCTAAACGTCACTTAAAGTATCACCCGAAACCTTTTTAATGTTAAGTCATTTTCCCCCCTAAATTTTGAAAAGAAACATTTAAGAGGGAGTTAATGTATATCACCTGTCAGAGGACAATTTTTAGTAAATTTTAAGCCAAAAATCAGTTTTCCAAGAGCATTGGTTGAAGAGATATTGAATTTTTAATTTTAGGATTGTTTTCATTCCAACCTATCTTTTACTCAAAACATCATTTAAAGTATCACCCAAAACTTTTTTAACATTGAAAGATATTACCACCATAACTTTGAAAAGAAACAGTCAGGGGTGAGTTGTTATACATCATCTGTTAGAGGATATTTTTTGATAAATTTTATGCTAAAATTCAGTTTTCTATAACTAACAGTTTAGGAGATATTGATTTCTTAATTTAAGGGATGGTTTCACCCCTCACCTTGCTTTTTATTCTAAACGTCATTTAAAGTATCATCCGAGACCATTTTTACCCGTAATTTTCAATAGTAATATTGTTAAATAGTCTGCCAAAACAAATACATAGGCTACATTCAAGCCCCTAGCAACGAAACAAATTTTCAGATAAACATGAAAATAAATTAGATCGGAAACATACTGCCTGAATCTTGAGTTCTAAGCCTGTAGCTCATGCATAAAAGAAAACAAAGTGGTGTCAATTCTACCAAAAGAAAGATACAGGATACATTTAAGCTCCCAGCAGCAAAAAAATTATCAAACATGAAAGTGAATAAATTCGATCAGAAAGTCACTACTTGAATCTGTTAGCATAAGTAAATAAGTTATAATCTTGTAGCTCATTCAAAAAAAAAAAAAAAAAAAGTTTTTTTTTTTTTCAACCTCTTTTTTAAGCCTTAAGCTAAGAATTACCTAGTAAGGTCTCATGTACTTGTAAGGGTATGAAAAATGTCCAGTTTGCTCTCAGACACATCATTTACAAAATATTTAATTTCAACTTTTGACTTTTTCTTTCCCTTTGCCATTGTATCCACCTAGAAAGTAGCTGGTAAGATTTCATGTTCTTTTAGGGGCACAAAAATTGCCCGTTTTGCTTTAGGATGCACTGTTTACGAAGTAGGGAACGTCTGGTGTAGGGAACGGTATCTGGTTAAGAGGATGTAGCAGCCAAACTGTCGCCATTAGTCCTATAAAACCAATGTGTAGCAACCATCTTGGTTCAGGAGCCCTAGTGCAGCTCCCCAAGAGTTAGCCCTATAAGGCCAACATATGGCAGCCATCCTGCCTAGTAGCCCATGCTTTCAGTTCCCGAAAGTTAGGCTGATAAAACTAATAGGTAAAAAGTTACATGTTGTGAGTCTAGTTAGGTCTATACGAATAGAGTATAGCAGTTGTCTTGCCTTATTGCTCTTAGGGACCTACAAGGAGTAAACACACCCCCTCTGAGACACCCACAATTCCTCGTGATTAAGGGATATTATGCTGTAATTTGTAATGTATTTATGAAAGACAGATAAAAAAGGATGAGACATTTTTTCCTCTGAGTTATTAAAACAACTAAAATAACATTTTCTTTTTCATAAATACATTTGTAGGGAGGAAGCACAATGGTGGGAACAGCTACTGCTTTGTTGGCTTCCTTCGTTTTCTTTCTTCTGTGTTGCTCGTTTAGTCCCTCACTCTGAACTGCCAGGAGCTCACTTCTGTAATGAAGTTATCTACAGTATTTATTCGTTGCGTGTGCATTTTTAGGCTTTAAATCAGTGCATAATTGTCTTGTGTTGAGTGACATTTAAGCGATAAGCCTACGTCTGTGATTTCTTTCTTTCCATTGATACTGTGATCTTTTGTAGAGTCATCTACAGTATTTATTTGCTGTGTCGCTTTTCTAGCCTTTTTTTGCCTGGAGAAATTTATTAAATACAATTAAATGCATCCCTCATCCTTCATCCCTCAAGCACATAAAAATTATTTGTCTATTTTCTCCCCCAATTTGCCTTGCACTTCGATTCTGAGGTTTTTTATGTGCCATAGTTTACCTCTCATTCTGAATAAACCAAAAATAGCACCTGTAAACCCCCTGTCCCCTTTAGTTCATAAAAATATTTTGTAGCTTAGTTTCTTCCGCTTTTTGTCTTGAACTTAAACACTGAATTCCACAAATTCATGTGCTGCCATTTTCCCGCAATGGTGTTGAGCAGAGCCGTTCGATATGGCAACCCTGTTGTCTTAAGAGCAATACTGTTTTCTTAACATGAACATGCCTTAGTTCCTGAAAGTTAGGCTGATAAAACTAATAGGTCATAAGTTAAAAGCTGTGAGCCCCTGAGGTAGCTCTCTAGTTATGTCTACACAAATACAGTATAGCAGCCATCTTGTCTATAGAGCATCCAGAGTTAAGGAAAGACTACAGGCCTTATAAGCTTGCTGTCTTCCACTGTTTTGCCTTATTCACTCACTCACGGCGGCTCGGTCACCGCTTGTGAAATACAATGATGACATAAAATTATACCATCATAATCCATTATCTTCATTTCCGTATTGATTGGTACTACAATATAGGGAAAATTGAGAAGTCTCCACCTTATCAATACATTAATTTATTTACTCTAAAGTGGTAAAATCATTCAATACCGGTTTCGATCCCTATGGGATCATCCTCAGTTGACACACGATGAAATACTTATAAAAACATCACATGTAAAAGATTGCATCTGGTAAGACTAGTTCAATTAAATTAAATATAAAAGTTGTTAGGTTGTTAGTGAGAAAGTATTTGTATGTGTGTGGCACGTGACCACACTATGTCTAAGCTAATATACATTGTAGAGATCTTACATTTGTTCTCAATCAGTGTTTAGGATGTTACATTCAGTATAGTTGTTTCATATTGATTAAAACATTAAAAATTGCTTATAAAAGAATGTGTCTATCTTTGGTTTGAATAGCACTAAGTTTGAGCCTTAACATTACATGTCACCTCTATTACAGAACATAGAATAATTTTTTTTTTGTGTGTACACACTATTAATTGTGAGTCTATTATGAAGTCCTAAAATATTTTATTGTTTGAGGTATCTCATTTCATTGTATCTGTTTTTGTAAAATATCAGTAGGGTTGTTTACACTTTTTTGATGTTTGTGGTATTTCACTTTTATATAATAAGTCCAATTGGAAACAGACATGAAAAAGCTTGTTAAAATGATACCTTTTTGACTAGAAATACTTATTATATGGTACCTTATGTGTCCATTTTTTGTGCGTTAGATTTACATTTGTTGACACCAGTACTGTAAAATTACTATTATCTGTGATATATGTATAAAATATGATCTGACATGACAGGCTGTTAAAAGTATATAAAATATTGATCTAATGGGATGGGACCAAATTCTTATTGGTATTGTTGTATTTTACCACTTGCGCTAGTAAAGTACATGATATATAATGTTGAGGTTAGAGCTTATGTTGTTTTTCATTCGTTATAATTTATAAAGGCTACTCGTAATAAAGTTGTCTTGATTGTAGACAGAAACTGCGTATGTTGTTACTGGGTTAAATGGTGACAGTTATAAGTTTGATTTCCATTTGAATGCCGTGCAACTAGATTGAGATTTGAGTTGCACTTTGTTGTGATGATAGCGTGGAGGCTTCTATATATTGTAGGATGTATGTATCTGCAAGCAGAAATAATATGCGTAAGAGATAGTGTATTGTGGAGATGCAAAAAGTGAGTTGTGTGCTGTATTACTTACGTTAAATGTTGACGCTGTTTGCTCTGCGTGCCTGCCTGTCGAGATCTGTTGCGTGTTATCCTAGGACTGTAGTTCGCAGCGGCGGAGGGGAGGTTGAGAGGGATGGGTGGAGCGCTTGTAAGGGGAGCGGGGTTGGAGGAGGGGAGATCTTTGAGCGGTTCATTCGTATGTGTATGTTGTTGTTTGTTGATTCCTTTTAAGTAATAATTTGTTAGGAGGGGAATAACTGTGTCAAAAAGAATACTGTTTTTATCTGTGTTTTCGTTTAAATTGAAATTTGGGTTTACGTATTTATCTAGGTTTATGTAGAATTCTTCTAATATACTGAGCAAGGGGCTCTTGGGATTGGTATTGAGACTTTGCATGTCATTATTTATATTTGTAAATTTATGTTTTTGATCGTTGATATGCTGTCCCATAGCTGAAAAGTGTCTGTGCTTAACTGCATTTATGTGTTCATTGTATCATATTGAAAAATTTCTTCCGGTAAGCCCTGCAGTCATTACATTTCAGGCGGTAAACACCTGAGTGGTTGTATTTATTGATATTATTAACTGTTTTGGAATTGTATAGTTTGTTAGTGTATAGTATAGTACGTGTAGTTTTGTAGGCTATTTTTAGGCCTTGTTTTAAAAAAAATGTTAGTTATGGTGTGTATATGGTTGTTGTTGTAGGTAAATAATACAAAGTATTTTTTATCTTTTGCAGTTCTAGTTAACTTGGTTTTTGATTGGTTTTTTATTTTGTTAATAATTTGGTTTATCATTTCTCTTTTATATCTATTCTGTTTGGCTATTTCATGAATTAGGTTCAATTCTTTGTTTAAGTCTTTTTTAGTGAGTGGAATATTGTATGCTCTGTATATCATGCTGTAGTATGTGGCTTTCTTGTGGCTGTATGGGTGGGTAGAATCTATTTTTATTGTATTGGATGTATGGGTAGGTTTCCTGTATATGTTGTATGTTAAATGGTTGTTGTGTCTAGTTATGGATATATCTAAGTAGTTTATGGTGTTATTGTTTTCAGTTTCCATAGTGAATTTTGTGTGATGGTCTATTTTATTTAGTTGTTCTCGGATTTTGTTTTCGTTAGTATGCCTGTTGTCTATTATAGTAAATACATCGTCGACAAATCTACACCAAAAGGGAATGTTTTCTATTTTCTGAATTTCTTGATGTTCTAGGTAGTCTATGTATATTTCAGCCAGTATGCCTGATATTGGTGATCCCATGGGTAATCCTTGTTGGTGGTATATAGTATCGTGAACTTTAAAATAGTTATTGTTGGTGGCAAAGTGTAATAATGTTATGAATTCATCTATTTCTAACTTGCTTAGTTTACTATGGTTTTTGAGATTGGATTCAATGATTGTTATGGTGTTTTGTGTAGGTATATTGGGATACATGTTTGTTATGTCATATGTTGCTAGTTTGTGGTAGTGTTCTATTTTTATATTCTTGGTGATGTTGCAAAATTCTATTGAGTTTTTTATGGTTTTCTTTGCTTGGAAAGCATAATGATTTTTAAGAAATTTTTGGATGAATTGTGATAATTTATAAGTAGGGCTTGGTCTGTAGTTTATTACTGGTCTCATAGGAATATTATCTTTGTGGATTTTTAACGTAAGTAATACAGCACACAACTCACTTTTTGCATCTCCACAATACACTATCTCTTACGCATATTATTTCTGCTTGCAGATACATACATCCTACAATATATAGAAGCCTCCACGCTATCATCACAACAAAGTACAACTCAAATCTCAATCTAGTTGCACGGCATTCAAATGGAAATCAAACTTACAACTGTCACCATTTAACCCAGTAACAACATACGCAGCTTCTGTCTACAATCAAGACAACTTTATTATGAGTAGCATTTATAAATTATAACGAATGAAAAACAACATAAGCTCTAACCTCAACATTATATATCATGTACTTTACTAGCGCAAGTGGTAAAATACAACAATACCAATAAGAATTTGGTCCCATCCCATTAGATCAATATTTTATATACTTTTAACAGCCTGTCATGTCAGATCATATTTTATACATATATCATAGATAATAGTAATTTTACAGTACTGGTGTCAACAAATGTAAACCTAACGCACAAAAAATGGACACATACGGTACCATATAATAAGAGTTTCTAGTCAAAAAGGTATCATTTTAACAAACTTTTTCATGTCTGTTTCCAATTGGACTTATTATATAAAAGTGAAATACCACAAACATCAAAAAAGTGTAAACAACCCTACTGATATTTTACAAAAACAGATACAATGAAATGAGATACCTCAAACAATAAAATATTTTAGGACTTCATAATAGACTCACAATTAATAGTGTGTACACACACAAAAAAAATTATTCTATGTTCTGTAATAGAGGTGACATGTAATGTTAAGGCTCAAACTTAGTGCTATTCAAACCAAAGATAGACACATTCTTTTATAAGCAATTTTTAATGTTTTAATCAATATGAAACAACTATACTGAATGTAACATCCTAAACACTGATTGAGAACAAATGTAAGATCTCTACAATGTATATTAGCTTAGACATAGTGTGGTCACGTGCCACACACATACAAATACTTTCTCACTAACAACCTAACAACTTTTATATTTAATTTAATTGAACTAGTCTTACCAGATGCAATCTTTTACATGTGATGTTTTTATAAGTATTTCATCGTGTGTCAACTGAGGATGATCCCATAGGGATCGAAACCGGTATTGAATGATTTTACCACTTTAGAGTAAATAAATTAATGTATTGATAAGGTGGAGACTTCTCAATTTTCCCTATATTATAAAATTATAAATCGCTTGGTTCAGCTGTTTCAAGACTGTGTAGTAGATACTATAATAATAATAATAATAATAATAATAATAATAATAATAATAATAATAATAATAATAATTGTACCGGGCGGTACACCTCCACGCCGCTAATTCAAACATTGCGCCAGTTGAAACTCCTCTATTGGAGGAAGCCTGAACTTTAACAACCACATTAATTCTAAGATTTCTCAGAAGATGTCCCTACTGTAAATTTTGAAGTGTTCTGAATTATGTCAGTTTCGATTAGTTTTTGTTTTCTCTGTAGCAAGAAGTGTGAACATTCTCTTCTAGATGGCACCACTTAAGAACTACAATTGTGCACCCTAGTGCGAAGTGAAGGAACCTTTTTTTTTGAAGAAATTTTGTAGTCATAAGTTTGTTCTTTGTTAAATTTCTTTCTGTCATTGTTTGAGTTGGCAATGTTAATCCGTTCGTTCCGCCAGTTTTGAAATTAGCCAATCCCGAATTTCTTAAATTCATTTTCGACCAATCGGGGCTTTCTTCCCCAACCTGCTCTGTAACTGTGTTCGGTAACCAATAAAATTTTATGGGCGGGTTGTAATCATTCATGAAACGTCTCGAATCTTCCACGAGGATATATAAACTGCTGATTTTCTGGTCTCGGGGCCACTTCAGTAACATCTTTCCTAGTGTGATTATATAGCAGGGGGCGGGAAGCGCCCCTTTCTTCAGGCGGCAGTTCATCCATCAGGTAATGGCCTTTTAATAACTTCTTTGTTTGTTAGCTCAGCAGTTTAACCCTCGGGGCAGGTTCGAAACTTTTATCATGTAACCTTCCTTTAAAATGTAAAAGACACTTGATGACCAAATTTATAACGTAATTGTCACTGCTCACGCATTTGTAATAATTTTCTTTATGGTAATGCCCATCATAATTGGAGGATTTGGAAATTGATTAGTCCCTCTAATACTGACATAGCCTTCCCTCGAATAAACAACATAAGTTTTTGATTGCTCCCCCCTTCACTTGTCCTATTACTTAGAAGTGGTATAAAGTTCTGTCTCTTTAACTACAAATTGGGATAGAGAGTGCCTTACCCTCTCGAGCTCCCACTCATATTGTTTTGGGGTGACTACATTTTTATAACAGTTTCCCATCTCTTCGTAATGTAATAAAGTTTTATTTCGTGTCACCTCCGTAGTATGGGATTAGCCCTTGCATAAGCGGCCTATGGCCAAATTAGGTTTTAATAAAGTGTATTAGGAGTGCTGAGTACGCCTCCACCCAAGTTGGTATTTTGGGGCCATGTCATTGTCCTGTTTCTTTACTGAATAGGCCTCAGTAAGTTGGGTACTTTTACCCCTGTTTTATGTGTCCGGAGGACAGCTTGAAGGTGGAGTTTGGTGTGGCCGTTGATGGGCTTGAACTTTGAGAGCGGGTTGCTCTTTCTTAAATTTGGGTTCTGTGTGCCTCGAGGAGGCTTTACTGGGTAATTGGGAGCTAGTGCTCCTTGGTATGATTGGGGTTTTCTGCCCCTTTGTTGAACCTTATACATAAGTAAAGTTGGGCTAATTGCTCAAGAATTGTGAATCTGGGGCTCGAAGCCCAAAATCCATTAAGAAACTGTAATTGTACTTTCTTAACTTGTTGATATACACTGACTGACAGAGCAAATGCAACACCAAGAAGGAGTGGTTCGAAAGGGATGAAAGTTGGGGAAAAAACAGAGACGGCACGGACGAATAATTGATGTTTATTTCAAACCGATATGCAGGTTACACAATGCGCACGGCATCGACTCAGTAGGATGTAGGACCACCGCGAGCGGCGATGCACGCAGAAACACGTCGAGGTACAGAGTCAATAAGAGTGCGGATGGTGTCCTGAGGGATGGTTCTCCATTCTCTGTCAACCATTTGCCACAGTTGGTCGTCCGTACGAGGCTGGGGCAGAGTTTGCAAACGGCGTCCAATGAGATCCCACACGTGTTCGATTGGTGAGAGATCCGGAGAGTACGCTGGCCACGGAAGCATCTGTACACCTCGTAGAGCCTGTTGGGAGATGCGAGCAGTGTGTGGGCGGGCATTATCCTGCTGAAACAGAGCATTGGGCAGCCCCTGAAGGTACGGGAGTGCCACCGGCCGCAGCACATGCTGCACGTAGCGGTGGGCATTTAACGTGCCTTGAATACGCACTAGAGGTGACGTGGAATCATACGCAATAGCGCCCCAAACCATGATGCCGCGTTGTCTAGCGGTAGGGCGCTCCACAGTTACTGCCGGATTTGACCTTTCTCCACGCCGACGCCACACTTGTCTGCGGTGACTATCACTGACAGAACAGAAGCGTGACTCATCGGAGAACACGACGTTCTGCCATTCCCTCATCCAAGTCGCTCTAGCCCGGCACCATGCCAGGCGTGCACGTCTATGCTGTGGAGTCAATGGTAGTCTTCTGAGCGGACGCCGGGAGTGCAGGCCTCCTTCAACCAATCGACGGGAAATTGTTCTGGTCGATATTGGAACAGCCAGGGTGTCTTGCACATGCTGAAGAATGGCGGTTGACGTGGCGTGCGGGGCTGCCACCGCTTGGCGGCGGATGCGCCGATCCTCGCGTGCTGACGTCACTCGGGCTGCGCCTGGACCCCTTGCACGTGCCACATGTCCCTGCGCCAACCATCTTCGCCACAGGCGCTGCACTGTGGACACATCCCTATGGGTATCGGCTGCGATTTGACAAAGCGACCAACCTGCCCTTCTCAGCCCAATCACCATACCCCTCGTAAAGTCGTCTGTCTGCTGGAAATGCCTCCGTTGACGGCGACCTGGCATTCTTAGCTATACACTTGTCCTGTGGCACACGACAACACGTTCTACAATGACTGTCGGCTGAGAAATCACGGTACGAAGTGGGCCATTCGCCAACGCCGTGTCCCATTTATCGTTCGCTACGTGCGCAGCACAGCGGCGCATTTCACATCATGAGCATACCTCAGTGACGTCAGTCTACCCTGCAATTGGCATAAAGTTCTGACCACTCCTTCTTGGTGTTGCATTTGCTCTGTCAGTCAGTGTATAACTGAGTTCCTGTTATACTTGTTATTTCTTGACCTTGAAAAGAAAATATAACCTTTGTTAAATTTTAAATTAACTTTAATTTCGTAAGTTGAGACCTGTTCATCCCAGCACCTTCTTTCACCTCTAACTACCACGGATAACTCCGTAACAAGTGGTAGCAGAGCGTGGTTGAATGGGTCTCAATTTAGCCCCTTTTGACGGCTAAACATTGCTTTGCTTTCGAACTCTAACAATTTTCTCAGTTGCTGGATTTTTTTTTTTTTTTTTTTTCTGTAATCATGTCCGGCCCTCGCGAGGTTCTTCATCCTTTCTATTTGCGTAAAGAGGAATTAATTTATGAACTATCTCTTAGAAACGTTCAATCTGGAGGCACGGTTGCGTTGGATGCCAATAAACTTAAAGATTCCCTTGATTTGCGTATTACCACCCTAACGTTGGGAGAGAAAGAAATTGACGATGCTCTCTCCACGATCAATGACAATACTACTGAGCTAGCATCTGTAGTTAGTTTTTTTGAAGAAGGGGATCCATCCCCTAACCAACTTAAACGGGCACAAGCTCGACTATTCCATTTTTACAATAGGCTCAATGATTTATTGCCTTTAAAGTTGAATGACATTCAGGGAAAGGAGGCTAGTGCCCTCATTGAAAATATTTCTAAACTGTCCAGTACTGTCGGTCAATTGTTATCGGGGGTAACGACTCCCAAGGCCCATGGCGGTAAACACTGTCAGTGAGGAAACTTCTTCCAAAGGGGAAGAAAATGGCACATCTGCAGTTGCTCAAAAGACTGCTGCCCATTTAGAATCCGGCCCTGATCGTCGGCCCTCTGTTCCGCCTTTCTTTTTGAATAATGCTCCCTTCGAGCCTCCGTCACCCCCTAGGCAAGTACTTGCTATGTCACCTGGGTTCAGTAGTTTGTCTCATCCATTAGCTATGTTACTTAGGGGTATTTCTAAGTTTTCGGTCAACTCTACCAGTGATGTAATTCCTTTTTTGAGATTCTTGGTCGAATTCCAGGATCATGCTCTAGTGTTTTCCCTCTCTGCTTTGCAAATCCTTCAAGATTATATATCCATATGCCGTAGGGGTTTTCTCAGACAAGATAGTTAGGGCAATTGCTGAACAGTCATCCATAGAAGACTTCCACGCCCATCTGTTAGCTAATTTTATTCCGGCTCGAGGTAGGTCATCTCTAATTCAGAAGTACTACTATAGAGTGCAGCGACTTGATGAAAACCTGGCAGACTTCATACAAGACATTAAATTCTATACCAGGGTGTTTGCTCTTCACTTCCCTGAAGAGCAGATTGTTCAGGCGATTGTGGAAGGGATTTCACCATCCTACAGGTCATACTTGTGTTTTGCGTCGCGTCCTCAAACTTTTGCAGAGCTAGAAGCATTGGCTGTGTCAGCCGAAGGAGTCAGATACGCAGATACCTTGCGTGTCGCGAGAGAACCCCCTCCATCCTCTAGTAGTTTTCGGCCTCCACCTCGCCGACCCATCACACCCCGTAAATGTTACGCTTGCGGGTCGCCCGACCATCTTCGCAATAAATGTCCATTGATCAAATCTAGTAGGACTAATAATAGAGCAGGTTAATCCCAAGGCTGCTTTAAAAGCGGCGCGTTCTCCCATATTGCCAAGAACTGCCCTAATACTAACAGCACCCCCTCTTGCTCAACTTCGGGTGCAACTCCCAACTAGTGGCTTCGGCTGAGTCGATCAATTCTTCATTCCGAGGCTCAACCCCAAGTAAAACGGCCGAATTCCCAAGGAAACCTCAGGCTTCAAATTTATCTTTTGAAGGTCCCAAAGAATATCTTAGGATTGCGGCGGATACCCCCGCACCTGTGCCTTTTCTCAAAATTGAATCAAATAATGAACCTGTGACTGCTCTTTTAGATTCTGGCAGTGTTTGTTCCATTATCTCGGCCGAATGGTATTCGAAATTGAAATCTGTTTGTAAACTTCCTGCCTATTGCTCGTCTTCGGTTCAATATGTTTCGGCTAATTCTTCTCCATTAGAAATCTTAGACTCCTTAAATGTCAAAATTCGTATTTCTAAATTTACTTGGAAAATTAAACTGTTCGTGGCTAAGCACTTGTCTTGCCCCATTATATTGGGAGCAGACTTCATGTCTCACACTGGTCTGGTGCTCGATCTTCAGAGTAAGTCGTGCACGTTCAAATTTGCTTCTAATTGTAAAATCCCCTTATTGAAATGTAATTCTGTATCATGTTCATCTGTTTCGCCTACCCAGGATGAGATGTTGTTAGACCTTAGACATCTACCTGAGGAGCAGGCTGATAGTATTCGTAAGCTGTGTCAGTCGTTTCCAGGTGTGTTCTCGGATACTCTCGGTGTTACTGACCTTATTGAATACAAGATTGAGGTTACGGATTCGATTCCTGTCCGTTTTCCACCTTATAGGCTATCTCCACCTAAAATGAAGGCGCTGATAGAAATCATAGATCAGATGCTAAAAGATGGGATTATTCGGCCCTCTAAGTCGGCGTATTCTTCGCCTATTTTCCTAGTCCCGAAACCCCAAGGTGGTTTCAGGCCTGTAATTGATTATAGGGCTCTCAATCGGAAGGTGGTGTTACAATCTGTGCCCCTTCCAGACCTTCACTCATGTTTTTCATGGTTTCGTAAGGCTAAGTTCTTTACTATCCTAGATCTTAACCAGGCTTATAATCAGATACCGTTAGCAGAGGAATCTAAACACCTGACGGCTTTCGCCACTGATTGGAATTTGTATGAGTACAACCGCGTGCCTTTCGGGCTCCCCACGGGAGCAGCTGTACTTACGAGACTGCTAGATAGGGTCTTCTCCGACATCAAATTTGAGTACTTGTACCACTATCTGGATGATGTCGTTGTATTTTCTGAGACCTTTAAGGAACACCTTGATCATCTAAAAGAAGTTCTCAATCGCCTTCGTAAGGCTGGGTTAACTGTGAAGTTGTCCAAGGTCGCCTTCGCTAAGCCTTCAATGTCATTCCTAGGGCATATTGTGTCTCCCGATGGTGTTGCAGTCGATCACTCTAGAACACAGGCCATCCGTGATTTCAAGCCTCCCAAGGACATCAAAGGTATCGCCAGCTCATTGGTATGGTGAATTTCTTCAGGAAATTTATTCCAAATTTCGCCAATAGAGCGGCCCCCTTGAACCATCTTCGTAGGAAAGGCGTCAAATTTGAGTGGGGACCTTCTCAACAAGCCGCTTTTGAAGATCTCAAATTAGCTCTGTGTAACGCCCCTGTTCTGGCCATGCCCGATTTCTCCAAGAAATTCATCGTCCAAACCGACGCGTCGTCGTCGGCGGTAGCTGCAGTCCTTCTTCAAGAGACTGAACTAGGGAGGCGACCCATCGCCTATGCATCTAGGACTCTATCAGCTCAAGAAGCCAAATATTCCATCTATGAGCTCGAAGGTTTGGCAGTCTTATTTGCCTTAGAAAAGTTCCGTCTCTATCTGGAACATGTCAAATTTGACTTGGAGACTGATAACCAAGCCTTAAGTTGGGTCTTAGGTAGGCCGCGTCGTACTGGTCGTATAGCCCGGTGGGCCATCCGAATTTCGGCCTTCCAATTTGATGTTAGGCATATCAGAGGTTCTGAAAACGTGGTTGCTAACGGACTAAGCCGTATGTTTTCTAATGATGAAGAGACTCCTGATCTGGATGATAGTTCTTCACCTCCCGTGTCCATACTATCTCAGGTTAATGCCATCTTAACAGATGCTCCCATGCTCTTTAGGGATATTGAGAAATATCAACGTGAAGATCCGACGCTGGCTCCTATCATGGAAACCCTTTCTTCTGGGGAGCATGTTGTCCCTTATGTTCTGAGGAATGGTGTTTTATGTTGCCCGTCGAGGCATGATAAAAAAATTAAAGTCATAGTTCCAGCTGTTCTTGTGCCAATGATCTTCAAGTACTATCATGAGACCCCACTAGGGGGGCATTTAGGCATCTTCAAAACCGAGAAAAGATTCGTGAAATGTTCATTTGGAAGAGTATGGACGGAGAAAACCGTGAATTGGTAAAATCTTGTAAATCATGTTGGCTTAGTAAACCCACTATGTCAACTAAGCAAGGGCTTTTGTCTTCTCATCAAAATGAAATTCTTAGATTTAAATTCTCATCAAGCGTCGCGCCCCATGGAACGTCTCTACATCGATTACGTAGGACCCTTCCCCCAGTCAAAGGGGAATGCCAACAAGTTTATCCTTGTATGTGTAGATGGTTTTACAAGATTTTCTTGGTTATTTCCGACTAAGCTGGCTACCGCTCAGTCCACCATTACTTGTTTAAATTCGATCTTTGCTTCTTTTGGTCCGTGTCAATATATTGTGTCTGACAATGCTAAGGCGTTCACATCTAATCTATTTCGTAAATTCTGTTTTGATCTGTCCATATCTCATGTAACTACTTCTGCTTATTATCCGCAACCATCTCTGGCTGAACGGGTCAATCGTAATCTGAGGTCGGCGCTGATTGCCTATCATCATGAAGATCATTCTAGGTGGGACACGTCCCTGCATTGGTTAGCTTTTGCTTTGAATTCGGCGGTTCATGAATCTCATAGGTTTACTCCAGCTTCGTTGATGTTCAAGTTTGTTCCTAACACGCCGCTCTCTAACCTTTGGTCTCTGAGTGACATTCTACCTGAGATAATAGATCCAGATAATATTAAAGATCTTTGGAAGAAGGCTAAAGCCAATCTTAAAGTGTCTCATGAAAAGGTTAGGGAAAGATATGATCGTGGACGGAGACCCACCAATTTGAAGGTAGGTGACCAGGTGATGGTCAAAAATTTTGTTCCCGCGGGCAAGCTTGCCCCCAGATTTCATGGGCCGTGCATAATCCTAGATTTTCTTACGCCGGTTACGTTGTTATTAAGCAATCCAGCCACCGAGAGGATATTTAGGGTTCACCTGTCCCAGGTGAAACCTGTGTAATTTCTGCACTAACTTAGCTCGTTTTTATTTTTTTTTTACATTTGGAAAGAAATCTGAAGGTTATATTTTGGTTTCAGTTTGTGGCCTTCTGCCCTTGGAATTATGTTCTTTGTTTCCTAATGTTCATTGTACAACCTGCCCCGACCAGCTAAACTGCTATCCTGTCCTTGCCATGGCCATTACCACGCTCCCGTCTCCTGCTCAACAACACAAGTGGCTAATTAAAATGAAATAAATATTTCCTCGCTGCTGGCCCCTCTGCTCCACCACAAGTACTGTACCCGAAAATCATTATGCTCCAACAATTTCTGCCACCGAAATCTTAATGTTTCAGTGCCTCCGCAGCCGCGCGGCGCCGTGCCGTTACTGGAGTAGAGTACGGGCCCGATCTACTTCAGTGAGGTCAACCAGTGTACGGCGAGCCGGAGCTCTCCTCCCGGCCAAGGCTAATGTGCGGCGCACCACCTGCTACTTGCCCGCGGTCTGTAAACGTTCGCCACGTGTGCGGCGTGCTTCAGCACCATTACCCCTCTCATCGTGCGGGAGAGCGGTATCTCAGGATACTTGAGGGGTCCGAGCGGCCTCCTCTGGACACAAGCAGCGGCGGCTGGTCTAGCCGTCAAACTTAATCAACATTGAATGTACTTAATCAGCTACATGGACATTCCATTTCTACTATTACTACATTTTTGGATTCAACTGCTATATTTGGTGGACTTAGAAACTTTTTTTTTTCCTTTCAAGAATTAAAAGTTTTTCCTTCTGAATTCAACTACTACAAGCATAAAGACAGTACATCAAAAGTTACTACAAAGGATGTTGAAACTGGATCCAATCAATTTAAGAAAACTTGTTTGTAAATCCTTCTGCAATTAATTTCTATATCAACATCATAACTTGGACCTTATTTTAAAACAAAAGTTTGTGTTCTTCTGTGTTACCCCTTGGAGGGACTTTTGGGGGGGGAGGTCTCTACCGGGCGGTACACCTCCACGCCGCTAATTCAAACATTGCGCCAGTTGAAACTCCTCTATTGGAGGAAGCCTGAACTTTAACAACCACATTAATTCTAAGATTTCTCAGAAGATGTCTCTACTGTAAATTTTGAAGTGTTCTGAATTATGTCAGTTTCGATTTGTTTTTGTTTTCTCTGTAGCAAGAAGTGTGAACATTCTCTTCTAGATGGCACCACTTAAGAACTACAATTGTGCACCCTAGTGCGAAGTGAAGGAACCTTTTTTTTTGAAGAAATTTTGTAGTCATAAGTTTGTTCTTTGTTAAATTTCTTTCTGTCATTGTTTGAGTTGGCAATGTTAATCCGTTCGTTCCGCCAGTTTTGAAATTAGCCAATCCCGAATTTCTTAAATTCATTTTCGACCAATCGGGGCTTTCTTCCCCAACCTGCTCTGTAACTGTGTTCGGTAACCAATAAAATTTTGTGGGCGGGTTGTAATCATTCATGAAACGTCGCGAATCTTCCACGAGAATATATAAACTGCTGATTTTCTGGTCTCGGGGCCACTTCAGTAACATCTTTCCTAGTGTGATTATATAGCAGGGGGCGGGAAGCGCCCCTTTCTTCAGGCGGCAGTTCATCCATCAGGTAATGACCTTTTAATAACTTCTTTGTTTGTTAGCTCAGCAGTTTAACCCTCGGGGCAGGTTCGAAACTTTTATCATGTAACCTTCCTTTAAAATGTAAAAGACACTTGGTATAAAGTTCTGTCTCTTTAACTACAAATTGGGATAGAGAGTGCCTTACCCTCTCGAGCTCCCACTCATATTGTTTTGAGGTGACTACATTTTTATAACAGTTTCCCATCTCTTCGTAATGTAATAAAGTTTTATTTCGTGTCACCTCCGTAGTATGGGATTAGCCCTTGCATAAGCGGCCTATGGCTAAATTAGGTTTTAATAAAGTGTATTAGGAGTGCTGAGTACGCCTCCACTCAAGTTGGTATTTTGGGGCCATGTCATTGTCCTGTTTCTTTACTGAATAGGCCTCAGTAGATTGGGTATTTTTACCCCTGTTTTATGTGTCCGGAGGACAGCTTGAAGGTGGAGTTTGGTGTGGCCGTTGATGGGCTTGAACTTTGAGAGCGGGTTGCTCTTTCATAAATTTGGGTTCTGTGTGCCTCGAGGAGGCTTTACTGGGTAATTGGGAGCTAGTGCTCCTTGGTATGATTGGGGTTTTCTGCCCCTTTGTTGAACCTTATGCATAAGTAAAGTTGGGCTAATTGCTCAAGAATTGTGAATCTGGGGCTCGAAGCCCAAAATCCATTAAGAAACTGTAATTGTACTTTCTTAACTTGTTGATATACAACTGAGTTCCTGTTATACTTGTTATTTCTTGACCTTGAAAAGAAAATATAACCTTTGTTAAATTTTAAATTAACTTTAATTTTGTAAGTTGAGACCTGTTCATCCCAGCACCTTCTTTCACCTCTAACTACCACGGATAACTCGTAACAATAATAATAATAATAATAATAATAATAATAATAATAATAATAATAATAATAATAATAATAATAATAATAATAATATAAATGCCCTATTATAACAATCTCCATTATCTCTGTTAATGAAATTACAGTTATGAAATTTCGTTTTGCCATAACGTTTCTAAGGATATCAACCCACTGACCGTATCATTTGAAATAGAGTAAGAGTTTGAACATGTAGGGATGCGAACTATATAATTAAAAAAAAGCAAAGTCATCTCCGTACAGGCCATGAAGGCCCCTGGAGGGGTGGAAGGTAAAGGCTTCCACTATCCGCAACCTCGGCACTTGAAGGGATAGAGTGGTTAGCTCTACACCCGGCTGCCTTTGCCCCCGGGAATCAACCTGGTACTCAATTTTGGTATAGGCTGAGTGAACCTCAGGGAATGTGCACCTCCGGAAGTGGAAATCTCTTTTCTTAAATTTTTACGACTTCCTGATGGGGATTCGAACCTATGTCCTTCCGGGCGAACCGAGCACGCCTTTACCACCTCGGCCAGACTAAATAATAATAATATTGGTAATATAAATAATAACATGCGTATCCAGAACCGGAAATGATTGTCTTTCTTCTTATATCTGAGAAAGTTTCATGATCATTGTTTTGCTTTAAGGGAGTGCAGTGCTTCCCTTTCTATTAACATTGCTCTATTTCCCCTTCTCTCATACACAAAGTTCATTTCCCTGAGAATAACATGCAACGTAGATTTCTTAAAATTGGGTAGTTCGGGGTTAATGTTTACGGAAGTGAGGATTGTGTTCAGAGTTCGTGGTTCATTTCTAAAATAGAATTCATGAACAATGCTTCGTATTCCTCTTCTGACAAAATCGTCATATTTAATGAGTCTGGCATTACTGCGAATTAACTTTTTCCTTTACTGCTTCTTGCTGGGACTCTGCAGTGGCCCTTCGCTGGCTTCCTTATTTTGAAGATGGAAGACCTTGAAATTCCTAAAGCCTTTGCGGCTCATCTACTACCCAGCTTACACTTCGTCCTGGATGCTTTATTTTCAAATATGAAAATGTATTGCGCACCATTTCCTGCTCCTTTCTCCTGAGAACTTCACCACTTCTCCTTTTCATATGTTCATCCATAATTTTAAAAAATATTACTGGCTGATTGATTATATAAAATACTAACCAGACACAAACAATACACAACATACACAACTAAAAGCAATGCAATACACCAAAAACGAAACACAATATATTTATAACGAAGCACTATGCACTCCAGAAAGACGATCACTTCAATCTCAATCTCAATCTGCCGAATATCTCCCTTAGATAAGCAATTACTGTAATGAGTGACACATGCAAAATGAGAAACATGCCGCGCTAACCTCACCAATGATGATTCGTAGTAGTTAAGCTGAAATGTGGCGCGCAATGCGACAAGCATGGCCGGCTATTCTGAGTAATGAACTGCATATAAAATATTTAAAACGATAAACTCAAAGATATCAAATTGATTTTACGGCTTCTTCAGAATTGTATGGCACAACCAATGTTTTTTTCATAAGAAAAAATATATATTTTGATAGGAATTCATTATAATTATTATATATATTTAGAACTAAAATGGGTAACACCAATAGAAGTAAAGGCCATAAGACCTGTAGTCTTTTCTTAACCCTGGATGCTCTATAGCAGCCCTTGCCTCAGTTCCGAAAGTAAGGCTGATAAAACAAATAGGTCATAAGTTACAAGTTGTGAGCCCCTGAGGTGGCTCTCTAGTTAGGTCTATACGAATGTAGTATAGCAGCGGTCTTGCCTAGCAGCCCTTGCCTCAGGTCCCGAAAGTTAGGCTGATGAGACTAATAGGGCATAAGTTACAAGTTGTGAGCCCCTGAGGGTTCTCCAATGTTAGGCCTATAAAAACAACATTTCACCATTAGCCCACAGCCCAGCTCCTTATAGTCTTATATAACCAATGTAAAGTGGCCATCCTGCCTTGGGAGCCCTAGCACTACGTAGTTGCACACGGCCACCATCATGCCTATTAACCCGTGTGCTAGCTTCAGAAAAATAATAAGATATTCTGTTTAAAAACAGAGGTTATGTCAGCCAACATACAATAGAATATAACAGAAAACGTACATTATTAACATTTCTTTAAGAACATACGTTAACTAACACAGATTAACTAACTTACCACTGAATAATTTGTGTTGTTATATAGTCGTTTAAATAATCAATAATAATTTAGCTGGGATGATGACAGACCCATAATGCAAACATTTTCACATGAATTTCTTTAACTATGACACAGATAATTTAAATCGAACCTAACACACAGAAAGTTTCAAAAGACACTTACCTCTCTGAATGACCTGACTAAATTCTATACATCTATACTAATATTATAAACAGGAAAAATTAGCAACATGGGCTGTATTTTACTTTCAAAACAATTCGATGGGGGGAGGGAGACGGGGGAGATATAAAAATATAAAAATAATTGGCTAATATAGGCAAAATCGAATTTGACGTACAAGGACGAGACAAAGCTCATTTTAAGCCCGCTGACGCAAAGAACAAAACTCTGTAAGCCCTAAGGGCCTGAAAACCATGTTTAAAGGCCCTAAAGCCAACCGTTATGGAGATATTGGCACCACACTACCCCTGCTCTAGGAACTGGATAAAAGAAATGAATTGCCATAACCATGGCAACAGTCTCATTTAAACGGTCTTGTCAAGATTTCCTTTTAAATACGTGACCAGCTTGTATGAATGTTAGTGTGTACGATTGCAAGCGTGATTTAGAACTATTGTTAGGTGATGTAGATGTAGACAGGCTAGATAATATTAATCATTAAAAATAACAATTGAGGAGCTAGATGCAATAACAGCGTAAGTCTACTTACGCTGTTATTGCATGAATACCATTTTCGAATTTCCCGGTCCCTTCACTACAACCCAGTCCGGGTCTTAGTTCACTAGGGTGCCGCTAGAGGTCAGGAGCTCACTAAAACCGGTACCATGCGCTACGCTGTTATTGCATGAGGCATGCTTCACGAGCGGCACGTTCAGTTGCCACGAGCTGTTTGGCTGGAGCAGATGTCAGCAAACGGAAGAGAAAGTTTTGTGGCTGGTGCAGACAAAAGGGTTGATGTTCTTTCACTAATGAAATAGTTAAAACCTGAAAATGTTGATTGGTATGTGAAAGTCATGTCTGTGTGTAATGATTCCCTAGAGTCTGCTAATGCAGCATGTGAAGATGAATCATCCTGATTTTGGTCAATGATGCGGTATTTAAGTATTTTAAACAAGTAAGACATACAATGTCTAAATCCCAATTATATACTTTGTGATCTGTTATTTGTTTCTTTTCATTTCTTTTACGTTTAGAGAATCACTTTGTAAATGAAAATAGGAATAAAAGTTGTTCAGAAAGAGCAATGTTTCTAATTTAATAACATTTCAAATATTTGTTGGGGGGGGGGATTACCATAGTTGGGGAGAGCACTGTAACAAACCTCTCTCGGCCCTTTACGCAATAAAGAACGAAAAAGGTGAATATTAAATAATGAATAAACGTTTCTTTAACCTTTCTTAGTTGACAGTTTTTTATGAATTTGTTCTTAATTTTAGTAAGTTTAGACATTTTGGAGAACTGAGGTGGGATAAACTGCCACTTTTGTTCCTCTATATTGGTGATCATGCTTTCCTAACTCCCTCATCAATACTGGTGTATGGTAAAATATAATATTTCTGCTCTTCATGCAATAACAGTGTATAGAAGGAAATTTTAAATAACTCTGTCTTTCTTATATGCTAATAGATCAGTAAAATTATTTGGGAAATACATTTCCTGGCTCTTTTAAATGTCTTTAAATGAAATTCAGGTTGATTCCTAATATTACTTTTAACTCAGAACATTTATAAATTTCAAGCTTCTGTTTCTCAAAATAACGTAAATCTACTTACGCTGTTATTGCATCCAACTCCTCAATTATAATCTGTTATAATATTACTCCATAAATTTAGGTAGCTCCTAGGGTCTGCTAATGTTATTTTACCAAAGTATGTGATTATGTACTGTACGTAGTGGTTAAGTGTAACAGAGGGCCGTGAGCCCTAACTTCGCCACATACAAAGGCATAAAATAAAATAAATAAATAATAAATAACATCAACTCCAGGATCCTAGAGAGCGAGATTGTGCATGTACGTGTGGGCATAGCTGCCAACCAAAATTGGTACACATATGACTTACTATCTGGAAAAAACATACTGTTGTGTAAGACACGCATATGACTCCTTTGGGCGTGGATGGAAAGGGGGTGAATTACGAAAATTATATATATGCCATTGTTTGTTTGTTTGTATGTGTTACACTCCTCCTAAACCACTGGAGCGATTTCAACCAAATTTGGTCCACTTATGACTTAGTATCAGGAGACAAACCGTGTGGGGGTAAGACACCCCTAGCACCCTTATGGGCAGGGAGGAAGGGGGGTAATATATAAAAATAATCTAAAATAGTATTGAATCCATAGTTTTCGTGGTCGCTGAAATGAATAGTGACATTCCGAAATTTTTAAAGTTCATGTTCAGCCCCCTTTGGGGTGGGTGTGGGGAAGGGAGTGAGATATAAAAATAATCTAAAATACTGTCGAATCTACAATTTTGGAGTCAATGAGATGAACGGTGACAATACAGATTTTTTATCTCTTAGGAGTGGGGGGTGAGAGGGGGACAGTCTCATTGACAGTTGAAATCCTGTACATTGTATCTATAGAGCGACGGCTAAATACATATTGTTATCACTTATTAATTCTTGACAGGATCAAATACTTCCCAGTCGATTGGAGCTTCCATAAGAACAAAGTTTTACTCAAAAATTATCTAAATCTTGAAATCAAACACATCTAAATAACTCTAAAACAACATAATAGATCGTAACATATCAATCTGCAAGTCAAAAAGGAATTCTATAAAAATTCACTCCACAATAACTCACTGGTAATACAAATCTTAAAGGTAAACATTCAGAAACTATCCAGGCAACGCTGGGTACTACAGCAAGTAAACTAATAAAAGTAGCACCAATAATCACACCATATTGCTGGTACGAATCAATCTCAATTAACCTCGTGTTCAACATAAACAAACGAAAAACATGGTGCAAATTCTGGGCATATGAAGGTCAAAATCTGGCCCGCTTAGTTCAGCACATTTATGACATCTAACAGAGAATTGTAGAATTTTTTCAGGCTTTCAGTGGGTGCTGACATATCATTACCCTGACAGTTTATATAACGGACATCATTGCCTTTAGAGTACGATGGTTGAACATAATTGCTAGAAAAGTATAATCGGTCCGTTATTTTTCTTAATATACGCAAATGATTTAGGGAATTACAAAGGGACCTTGAAAGTATCCAACAATGGGTTGCAGAAAATAATATGAAGGTTAATGGAGGCAAATCAACCGTTACAACTTTTACAAACAGGAGCTTTAAAACTGAATTTGAATATACTTTGGATGAGGTAGTTATCCCAAAAGATGACAAGTGCAAATACTTAGGTGTGAGATTTGAAAGTAATTTGCACTGGAAGGGTCATGCTGATGACATTGTTGGGAAAGCATACAGATCGTTACATGTCATAATGAGGCTACTTAAAGGATGCAATAAAGAATTAAAAGAAAAAAGTTACTTAAGTATGGTTCGTCCATTATTGGAATATGCAAACAGTGTTTGGGATCCTCACCAAGAATACCTAATAAAAGAAATAGATATTGTGCAGAGGAAAGCAGCAAGATTTGTAACAGGGGATTTCAGGAGAAAGAGTAGTGTATCAGAAATGTTAAAGGAACTTGGGTGGGAAACTTTAAGTAAGAGAAGGGAGAAAACTAGACTTATAAGATTATATAGAGCCTATACAAGAGAAGAAGCATGGGGAGATATCCACGAGAGGCTTCAGTTGGAAAATAATTATATCGGCAGGACAGACCACAAATATAAAATTAGAAGGAATTTTAGCAGAAGTGATTGGGGTAAATTTTCATTCATTGGGAAGGGTGTGAAGGAGTGGAACAGTTTACCGGGGTAGTTTTTGATCCTTTTCCAAAACCTGTACAGATATTCAAGAAGAGAATAAACAGCAACAGAGAAAATAAATGAAGTGTTAGAGGGCATTCGACCAGTGCAGGTTATTGTAAATAAAAAAATGTGTGTGAATAAATTAATTCCATCCGCTGGTCTAAGGAGTTTGGACAGCCAAAGTAGGGGACTGCCTGTAGGGGTGAAGTACAGTGGGGACTTCGAGGGCCCTGGGACCGCTACGGTAGCTGTGAAGGCCCTGCAGGAACTCTGAAAAGTGGTGGCAAAAGGGGCTATGGTTAAGACGCAGCAGGTCATTATGCTACTTAGGTTCCAGAATGGGTTAAAAATAAAAAAAGTAAATAAATACAATATAAAGTTTAATCTTATACCAGTTGTATAGTATCATTTGAAGTAATTCCACATACTGTATATCAGTTGACTATATTTGTAAGTAGTACAGGAGACACTGTAAGTAGAATTTTGTAAACAATATAAATTCATTAAGGATAAGCTGTGTGTTTAATAGAAAAAAATTGTTAGCGTAAATTGTATAATATTGTGTTATAGGAAAATTTTCTTCTCTTGTTAATTTAATATTTAGTGCTTGACAATAATGTATTTTAGTGTACCATTTGCCACCGAGGTAGACACCTCATTTGCAAATAAAGAGATTTTGATTTGAAAAGCAAACAATGGAAAGTTGCCGAGAACAGAGGTACAAAAGAAACAGCTAGGAAGGTTTGCACATGTGCAAACCTCTGCAACAATTATTCACTCCTCAACATGAAAATGCTGACCTACTTTATTTATGTGCGCCGTATTATAACACCAACCTCTGAATCCTCACTATGAAGAGGATACTTCCATCAACAGTAATAGTTTAGGAGATCTATCAACTACCATTTCTGTTAACAGTGAAATCCCCTTAATCTAGACTAAATGGGACATTTTGTGACCATAAAAATGAAAATGAAGAACCAAATAATAATAGGGTAAACAGAAACTAATAGTTTTTTAAATTAATGGTAATAATTTGTTTATAAGTTTCTATTTATCTCTTTTACCACATTTGTCCCTGATTCACCTGATGTCCTGTCAGTTACTTCTCATGCACACACAGTGTAAAAGAATATCTTAATTCGAGCTTAATGTTGTCGTCAGCTCCTGCTTGGAGCGCTGTGCCAGCATAGAGTGAACCACCTGGTGACGAATGAACATACCACTACACGTCTAAATTAGATGAATCGGCAAGGGGTTATAAAAGTAGTAAAGATCTCATTACAATTACGGCATGCACCAATGCATCTGGAGGGCATAAATATCTTCTCCTGTTAATAGGGAAATCAAAAAATCCCCGTGCTCTTAAAAATGTGAATCGATCTGCCTCGCCAATTTCTTACACATCCCAGAAAAATGCATGGATGGACAGTGGAACTTTCAAAAACTGGTTCCAAGAAGACTTTGTGCCAAACATAAAAAGGTTTTTAACAAAACAAGGTTTGCCATTGAAGGCCATTTTGTTCATTGACAATGTGTCGTCACATCCGGAAGTAGAAGAGTTGGTCAGTGGTGATATCCGAGTGAAATTTGTGCCGCCAAATGTAACAGCTCTGTTACAACCCATGGACCAGGGTGCACTGGAAAAAATCAAGCAGCTATACAGGAGGCAGCTGCTCAGCAAACTGATTGAAGAAGAGGGAGAATATGGTATAATTTTCATACTGAAATCAATAAATTATTTATATTATTTATAATTATTTATATGATACCATCTGCCATGTCAGTAAAACGTATTCATGATCGTGCTGCGTGCAAACGCTACACAAATGCAAAACACAGAAAGAACTTGCACATTTTTTCAGTGCATAAAACTGAGTTGTAAATGTCAGGAAAGTGTTCTTATATTTTTTTGTACAATTAAAACAAGGTATTACTGTACAACTTATCTTAATAGATTATATAACATGTACCGTATTTGTTTGTAGCTTTTTCCGGATTATCCAGATTTTTGATAATTTGGATCTGTTCTGCCACTTACTCTGGATAAATGAGGTTCTTGTGTATTACCATTAACTTTTTTTTAAATCTTTAAATAGCATCATTTGTAGTCGCAGGCCAATTATCATTATCATTATCATTATTATTATTATTATTAAACAGAAGTGCCCTTGTGCTGGTTTTTTGTGCAATGTAATAAACAGTGAGAGGGAAGGAAGGAAGGAAGGAAGGAAGGAAGGAAGGAGGTGCAAGAAATTTTATGCTCCAGAAGCGGGGCATGTCATCAAAAGTTTGCAAATCAATCAATCAATTAATCAATCAATCAATACTGATCTGCATTTAGGGCAGTCACCCAGGCAGCAGATACCCTATCTGTTGTTTTCCTAGCCTTTTCTGAAATGATTTCAATGACATTGGAAATTTATTGAACATCTCCCTTGGTAAGTTATTCCAATCCCTAACTCCCCTTCCTATAAATGAGTATTTGCCTCAATTTGTCCTCTTGAATTCCAACATTACCTTCATATTGTGATCTTTCCTACTTTTAAAGATGCCACTCAAACTTATTTGTCTACCAATGTCATTCTACGCCATTTCTGCGCTGACAGCTCGGAACATACCACTTATGTAAAATATTTCAAACAAATTTATTAAAAACCACCATTCCAATACTTTACAATCTACTCCTAATATCCTCAATGCTCTGCCTACCCCCTCTCCCGACTCATTCTCCGCCTTCACAGACATACCCCTACAATACACGTAGTAGCAAAATAACGACTGCCAGATCATCTCAAACAACCAACAAAGCCAGTCACCTCTCTGTCAACACTAGGGGTAAGCGTTGTTAAACTTCCACTCATTAGTAGAATGTTCTCTATGTTTCCAAAACTTACATTTATTTTTCCTATACATTTCAGTCTTCAACACGCGTCACATTGCGAATTCTCCCACATCTAAGGCTTTATTGAATCTACACAAAACAGCTCATGACTACAATCTACAACAAAGATAATTCTATGAAAGAGACATAACACTTCTCCACACTGAAGCTTCAAGCACCTTTTGACCTTATAATGTAGAGTTTGAGGGATGTTCTACCATTCAACATCCCTCAAACTCTACATTATTGGTTAAACGTCAACACGGAAATGAAGATCGTAACTTACGATTTTGACCTTATTACGCAACTGCTTGGAGCTAACAACTCTACTGTAATTCTACGTACCAGATTCTCATTCAACAACGTTCGAAGATTTATTTTTCAATATTTTAATTAATCCACGCTTCATTAATATCAACAAATTTGTACAATCCAATTGTATGTTAGATCATTATGACTATGTCTCATTCTACAAATAAACAACTTGTACAATTTATTTTTTGCTATTTGTTTACGTCACATCGTCACAGATATGTCTTATGGCGACGATGGTATAGGAAAGGCCTAAGAATGGGAAGGAAGCGGCCGTGGCCTTAAGTAAGGTACAGCCCCAGCATTTGTCTGGTGTGAAAATGGGAAACCACGGAAGACCATCTTCAGGGTTGCCGACAGTGGGATTCGAACCCACTATCTCCCTATTACTGGATACTGGCCACACTTAAGCGACTGCAGCTATTGAGATCTGTGTGTACTATTTTTAGACAAACACTAAAATCCATTCCATGTACATATATGACAAGTTTATTATTGAATTTTAGTTACATTTAGGCATCGCTTTCTCTGCATACTAGATTTTTATGACTGTTTTATCTTGTATTAATGCATGAATTATAATTTAATGACGAACCCAGTTCAGGGCCCTGACTTAGCTTTAGATTAAGGGTGGCTGAAGATGCTAACAAAGCTTAAGCGAAAAATGTCCCATTTTAACATCTATATTTAACATTTGTATCTTAAAGTTAGAGACTGTAAAGTATTGGAATGGTGGTTTTTAACAAAATTTGTTTGAAACTTTTTACATTCTGTACTCCAATATGGTTATCATAATGAGATTCATAATATGTAACATACCACTTAGTTGAGCAGCTCGTCTTCTTTCTCCCAGTTCTTCCCAGCCCAAACTTTGCAACATTTATTGCAATGCTACTCTTTTGTCAGAAATCACCCAGAACAAATCGAGCTGCTTTTCTTTGGATTTTTTCCAGTTCTTGAACCAAGTAATACTGGTGAGGATCCCATACACTGGAACCATACTCTAGCTGGGATCTTACCAGAGACTTATATGCCCCCTCCTTTACATCCTTACTACAACCCCTAAACACCCTCATAACCATGTGCAGAGATCTGTATCCTTTAATTACAATCCCATTTATGTGATTACCTCAATGAAGATCTTTCCTTATATTAACACCCAGATACTTACAATGATCCCCGAAAGGAACTTTCACCCCATCAATGCAATAATTAAAAATGAGAGGACTTTTCCTATTTGTGAAACTCACAACCTGACTTTTAACCCCATTTATCATTATACCATTGCCTACTGTCCATCTCACAACATTATCGAGGTCATTTTGCAGTTGCTCACAATCTTGTAACTTATTTATTTACTCTGTACAGAATAACATCATCCGCAAAAAGCCTTACTTCTGATTCCACTCCTTTACTCATACCATATATATATATATATATAAGAAAACATTAAGGTCCAATAATACTGCCTTGAGCCAATTATTACAGGGTCAGATAAGGCTTCACCTACTCTAATTCTCTGAGATTATTTTCTATAAATATGGCAACCCATTCAGTCACTCTTTTGTCTAGTCCAATTGCACTCATTTTTGCCAGTAGTCTCCCATGATCCACCCTATCAAGTGCTTTAGACAGGTCAATCGCGATACAGCCCATTTGACCTCCTGAATCCAAGATATCTGCTATATCTTGCTGGAATCCTACAAGTTGAGCTTCAGTGGAATAACCTTTCCTAAAACCGAGCTGCCTTTTATCGAACCAGTTATTAATTTCGCAAACATGTCTAATATAATCAGAAAGAATGCCTTCCCAAAGCTTACATGCAACACATGTCACACTTACTGGCCTGGTTTAGTTTGACGTACACCTTATGTACTCTTCAGCAGACTTCTATTACACGGGGTCAGTCTGCCAAACACCGAAACATCAAACGGCACACAGCATAATATTAACTTCTTATATAAGCTATTAGTTTTACGTCCTACTAACGGCTTTTATGGTTTCCAGAGACACCCCAGTGCTGGAAATTCGTCCAGCAAGAGTTCAATTATGTGCCAGAAGGCTGAAATATTTGATCATCTTCAAAAGCCACCTGAACCTGGGGCTCAGAAAGCCAGTGCCAGCCACTAAAGAATGCCACTTAAGTTCTTGGCCTAACTGAAGATCACCCTTTACCTTCTCCACCACTGTAACATTCAATGTACTCGTTGCTTGTAGGGAGAAATTTGTACATCCATATTTAAATGTTCTGGGGCAAGAGCTTTCCACCAGCCTCATCAACTAATTAGATTGTGACAGTTCAAGATTTTCTACTTGAATATTTACAATATGTGCAGGCAGTGGAACACAACTGGTTAGCCCTTCAAATATTAATTCATTTTGCAAATAAAGCAGTTAACAACAAGAATAAAATTAGTTATGAAACGTCTACATTGTACCAAATTAATGTTAAATTTGTTTGCTAGGAAGTGGCAATACATGCAAAAACAACTTTTATAATTTTAATTTTGTCCTACTTGCGATCTTTTACTCAGCGATTTATTTTATGTATACATTAAGAGAGAGAATGAATTTGAGTTTTGAAAAAAGTCATTCATCAGAGTATCAAAGTAATGCAGACAGCACAATTTGACATGCAACAAAACATATGAACTACATACTGTATCCCTACCAGGAAGTTTTTCTCCATCAGAATCTGATGTGTCACTCATATCAGTCGGAAGATTCTCTGCAGAAAGAATCCGAGAATTTGATGGATGCAGCTCCTCTGCATTTTCAGGTATCATACTGGGCATCTGTACAGTGATTACAGGTGGCATTTCCACTGTCTCCTCTTGCAAAGCAGGTTCTTCCAATGCCAAGTGCTCCATGGCTTCTGTTATACTGCTACTATATGCGTCTTTTGGGAATACAAACTGAAACATGAACAAAACAACAAATAGTTTCTTGCTTCCTAAAAGATGGTACGTAATAAGTTCAACAACAATTACAATTTGGTATCTGTACTAGAAATTACATTGTTTTATATACTATTATATCATTTAATGCCCAGTCTAGAAGCCTCTGTGTATAAACCAAGTGCCTCCATAATACTCTATTGCAACAGGCACTATTGTTCCTTTTGCCTCCATAATCCTTACCTTGAAATCATCGAAGTACTAATATAACCATAATTTTCTATTTCGTGGCAGAATACAATTCCCGTAAGTAATTCATCCTCCACCACTGTAATGCCTCTACAGGAAAGGGGGCAACCACTCTATTTGACAAACTAACCTATTCATTCTCTTCGATTAATTATTAAACTAGTGTGCTGGCAATTGAAGGGACCTTACAGCTATGCAGGAAAGTAGAACTGGTGCTAATTGGTAGAATGTGTTTTATGAAGAAATAGTGAAAAATCATTTGCTGTAGTGGAGAACTTGACAAAAATAGAAGATAGGCTGTCCCACCCTGGATCATCAATTATAACAGTATTTCAGATGTGCTAAGACAATCATTCCTCTTTAATTTCCAGTTTGTCACCTCTTTTCACACCTGTAACCACCAGATGGCTTTGGATACAAATGAGGTCTTAGCTCTACACTATAGAAATAATTAAAATATTTGAATTACATGATTACCTTGGAATAGGAATGATTTTATATTGTACCGGTAAAAGAGCCCGACTCTCGGATTATATTTTAAAGTAAGCAAGTATATAGTCCTCAGGGCAAAAACTGGGTGACTAGTAGCTAGGGCTCGGTACAGGAGGTAGGGTCCTATCTACAAGAAAACTTTGACTTTGACTAAACATGAGTTTATTCATATAAGACATGAAATTGCACATCACCTCCAGGTAGATATAAGTTGTCTTCCACATAGTCCTATAATATGGCTCAGATTCTCCAGTTCACCAAGCCGGGCAGGTTGGATCACGCTCCAGAAGATTCCAGGGACTCCGTACAGAAGCGGCTGGACTGTCTGGGTTGGTAGAAGGTAGAGATGCCTCGAACTTTCGAGGCCCAGGTTGAACCCCGATGATCCTAGTGATGTTGCAGATAATCATTTACTACCTCAGTCCAATGTGACTGAGAGGGTTGATGTCTCCAAGGTCACTCGCAGTACTGATAAATCTGAGTTCATAAAAACCTTGGGTGATTAACCTATTAGCGAAGTCACTGGTTATTATTCATCAAGACTTCCAAAATTTAACACTCGTAAAAATGATATGTCTCTGTATACGAGGAAAATAATTTCAGAGTTCACCACTAGCAAAAGTCTTTGTCTCTGAATAAATACTGGCAGAAAAAAAAAACACAAGTCCCTTCTCATGAAACTATGACCAAATTTAAAGTTCACCACTGGCGAAGGTACAAGTCTTTGAATGAACACGGACGAAAAACATAAGTCCATCCACATGAAAATCTGAATAGATTTAAAGTTCATCACTGACGAAATTTATAAAGTTTTGAATCAACACTGGCGAATGTACAAGTCTTTGAGTGAACATGTACGAAAAACACAAGTCCATCCACATGAATAAATTTGCAGTCTATCACTGGCAAGGTATCCAAGTCTTTGAATAAACACAGGTGAGATCCTAAATTTATGTTTTAAAGACGTTGAATGAAGTTAGAGTTCATCACCTGCGAAGTTTATAAGTCTTTGAACCAGTACCGGCAAAATCACAAATTTATGCTTACGGGAACTTTGAGCACATTCAGTGATCATCACTATCAAAGTTTGTAAATCACTGTTTATTAGAGGAATGAGTCTCTTAACACTCGCAAGTATTGCAGGTTCAATTTATGAAGAATTCGTTCTTTAACATACGTAAATAATACAAGTCCAATTATGAGTTTAACACACGTAAATAATACAAGTCTATTTCATGAATAATTGGAAAAATTCCAGTCTTGAACACCCGTAAATATTGTAAGTTCAATTATGAAGACTTAGAAAATGTTCTTTAACACTCGAAATATTGCAAGTCCACTTGAGAATACTTGGAAGAATTGGTTCTCCCACACTCGAAGAAAATACAAGTTCACTTTATGAATACTTAGAAAATTACAGAGTTCCTTGTCGGGACTGTCACTACACGACGATAGTAGCAGTGAGAGTGTCCACGCTGACTACTCGGCTGTAACTGAGTGAACAGGCTACAGTGGGCTCTCCTTTTATTCGATCCGGGACGTCTACGTCACAATACGGCTTGACTGAATATCTCCTGAATCCCTCGATGGATTTACTTGAAACTTGAGCATTGCGACGTTCAGGTGATCCCAAACAAGATGACATATCGCTCAAGCCGCTAGCATAATTATTACGGGAGTTACAAAATTTTCCCTGTCGAACATTCGGGAAGATGTGACGTGGAATCTAGAACATACGAGTCCAGGCTGGGAACACGTGGTGTGACGGGCGGGCGGTCTAGCTAGCCCCTGTGGCTACGTCACAGCTCACAGCTGTCCTTCACTCGCTTGCTTGCCCCGCTGACGGTAAACAAACCAGGCGTGCTCAGAACATCACGCGTGATAATTAAATGTCATTTATACTAAAAAAATACTCATGTATAGGTCGTAACCGGTACAATATGTGCTTGTGCTCTGTATAGCCTATTATTTTAATATGAGGTTTCACGGTGCTGTATTTTTATAAGCCTTCTGATTGTAGAAATAAATGATAAATAAAAAAATAAATATTAAGTTGTGGTTTTGTTGACAATCAAAAATATTCTTTGTTGATCCTTAACACTGATTACCATATTTAATAATGATTTGAAGAGGTGTGTAATTTAGTTGTATTGAATACTGTAATGATTTTTATTAGTTCTGGGAAACTTAAGTTACTGATCAAATGTTAACTTTTGTTATCTTTTACTTTGGGGAGGTTCAGTTCTTAGAACTGAATAAAGGCTGCCTTTCTATCTTAAAATTCTAGTACCTTTGATGCCAGGAAGTGTTTGTCCTACTAACCAGTTCTGTGAACCATCCTGTTACCTGTTGCTTCTCCCAAATGCATTGTATATGATGTATAATAAGTATCAAGAATTTTTTTTTTTTATTATAATAATGTTCTTTTACTGATAGGAATTCACTTTCAAGTGAAAATAACACATCCAAAAATAAAAATGCAATTTGAAACCTCTATAATGGTACAAAATGGCCAAAGAGTAATGCTGAAAATATTTATACCCCAAATTTTTAGTACAATCCTGATATGTAACTTGTTAACTTGTATAGCAATGAGTATTATTGCTTTTTTAAAGAAAAGTTGGGAATATATTTTTTGAAGTACCATACTCTATTCCTAGTTTTCAATGTCAAGTCAGGATCAACCTGCTATCGCACGTGACACTAGACAGTACTACCTGTGACTGTCTGGCTGAGGGTTAAGTGGCCATTACCAAACTTGACACCCAAAGGGGGAACCAAGGCTACGGGCTGAGGAGTCCTCCCTTTGGAGGCCAAGTGAAGACTTCGTATAGTAAATGACACATAAATTCATCAGAAAGGAGAATGGTTTAAATGGCAAAAAGGACCCCAGTCCCAATGGCAGATAAAACTGAAGAACTTTCTCCTGTCAGCAAGTTCTGTACTTCAGTAAAGCGGTTGCAAAATGCATCTGTACTCCTGAGGAGCAACCTAAAGTTACACCTGACAGTAGGTATAAAATACTCTGAGAGTGGCAACCCCACCATAATAATAGCCTATACATGATATGATACATCTCAGCTTGCATTAGAAAAGGTTGGGGCATACCTAGCAAGTGACGTGCAATTCCTTGGGCACTGAGGGAACTGTGAAAAATGGGCGACCAGTAGCCAACATAATTTTTTTCACAATTTGCTTTACGTTGCACCAACACAGATGGGTCTCATGGCTACGATGGGATAGGGAAGGACTAGGAATGGGAAGGAAGCGGCTGTGTAATTAATGAAGGTACAACCCCAGCATTTGCCTGGTGTGAAAATGGGAAACCACAGAAAACCATTTTCAGGGCTGTCGACACTAGGGGGTTGAACCCCACTATCTGCCGGATGCAAGCTCACAGCTGCGCACCCCTAACCGCATGGCCAACTCACCCGGAGCCAACATCATCAAGGTGGTCATAATTAACCTTATGACCCTGACAAGAAAGGCAGAAGAAGTGGAGGATTGTATGGAGAAAGAGGGTATAGAAATGATGGGGTTGAACAAAGTTAAATGGAAGGGGAAAGGAAAGAAGAGAATGAGGAAAGAATATACACTATACTAGAGTGGTGGCCAAAGGCAAAAAATGGGTCGCGCATTGCCCTGGTGATATATGGCGTCTGGGGTGTCATGCAGAAAGGGTACGGTTACGGGATGCAGGATGTCATTCAAGTAGGTCAAACTGGTCGCAGTGTCCTGGACGTGCACCAACTGTGTTTTGTGGTTGCACCCAATAGCACCCCACACCATACAGCCTTGAATTGGTGCCATATGTCTTATGCGAATGCAGTCAATGTGATGTGTCTTCCCCTGTCTGCGGCGAACCAAAATGCGGCCATTGTTTTCAAGCAAACAGAATCTTGATTCATCCAAAAACACTATCTGCTGCCATTCCTGTCCCTAGTAACGTTGTTCCATACACCATTGAAGTCTAGCATGTTTATGCACATTAGTCAGGTAGGAGGAGAAGTGAACGATGCGCCGGTAACCAACACCATAATAAACGGTGATGGACTGTCAATCCTGATGGTGTACGATGTGTTACACCATTCCACTGTAGCACCTAAGCCGAGGAGGACGCAGATCTGTCCTGCAATGCCATTTGGATGAGGTGCTGATCTTCTCGGGGGGGGGGGGGGGGTCAGAATGGTGTGACTAGACCCATCTTATCCTGTTCTACAGCCTTCTGTGAACCATTCTGTACACACCCATTGCACTGCTGACACACTTCGTCCCACATGAGCAGCAAATTTCCGGATGGATGCATCACGTTCTCTCATGTCAATGATGCGCTCTCTTTCAAACTACTCATTTGACAGTATGGTTCTCGCATACATCTGCGAGGCATCCTGCACATCTGCTCAAGTCACACTGATCCATTACCTTCGGTTTATAGCGACAATAAGAGTTGGAGGCATATTTCACCCGTCGGTGGTGAAGCGCCGAGATATCGATGTGGACCTTGAACCTGGAGGCCGACATGGGTCAAATGCTAATCATTTCTTTAGAACATACTTATGCACATGTGTTGTGGATATGAACTTCCTGTCTTTAGTCTTTCAAGGTGTTCTGGTTTTTATGAACATGAGTGTATATGGATATGATTAGAGAAAAGGTCCAAATAATAAACAGTCACCAGGTCTAAGAGAATGGATGGCATTCAGATATGCAGTAGCAGAAACAGCATGGGAATGCCTAGGAGCAAATGTGTGAAAAGATGAGAAAAAGTTTACATGGTAGAATGATGAAGTCAAGGCAGCCTGTAAATGTGAGAAGAAGGCATATAAAAAACTAGCAATTACCCACGGCTTCGCTCGCGTGGATTTCGTAATTTGATCAGAGTAATCGTTCCTCGACATAGTACTAAGACATTATCTGAAAATTCCTAAAGTACAAAAATTCATCTAAAAACTGAGTTTCATTTACCCCAGAAATTCTTTGTAAACCATGTTTGTGGTGTTACCTTTTGGGGCTAAGACAGGCCTTTCCAACTCGAGCACTTAGTGCTGGGGCGCACCAGCGCTGCACTCAGCAGCATCGTTCCCCTCCTTCCCCACCTAGCCCAAGTAGTGGTCAGTGCATGTGTGCGTAAGAGACAGTACATTCATTCTCATTCTCTCTCTGTGTGTGTCATTCTCAGTAGAATCTATTCGATAGAACAGACAGTGGAGCAGTTGGCTTCACCTTTGTTAAAAATATCGTTTAATCTTTCATGGGTGGATTCATATTTTGTTCTCACTAATGAAGGGAAAGTTCAGTGTTTAATTTGTTATGTCATTTTAAGCGTGAAGTCTTCAACCATTCGACGACACTACCACAATAAACATGTTTCCACCTATGATGACATTGTTGGCGCAGCAAGAACTGAACAAATTGCTAAGTTAAAATAGCAACTACTAAGTTCTTCAGAGATACGTAATAACTTACTCATTCAGAATTGTTTTACTTGCAATTTAGGAGATTTGTTTTCATTTTTGGTTTTGTATTATTAATAACAGTTTAGAATTAGACTTAGATGTGCTGCTAAGAAACAAAAACACCGGGCGAGTTGGCGGCGCGGTTAGGGGCGCTCAGCTGTGATCATGCATCCAGGAGATAGTGGGTTCGAACCCCATTGTCGGCAGCGCTGAAGTGGTTTTCCGTGGTTTCCCATTTTCAAACCAAGAAAACGCTGGGGCTGATCCTTAATTAAGGCCACGGCCGCTTTCTTCCCATTCGTACCCTTTTCCCATCCCATCATCGCCATAAGACCTACTGCAAAAAAGAACCCACAATGATAATTATTTTAAATATTTTATCTCCCTGTCCCACAGATACTTGAACCCAACACTTTAGAAGGCTCAGTTCAAGCACGTTATGGGCTATTGTTGCTCTGAAAACTGCAAAAAACCAGATGTTTTCTATTCTGAATTTAAATCAATAGAGAGCTAGGACTTCTCTGTCGATGCGGACTTAGAGGCTGTACTTAGAATTTCTACTGCCAAATCGATTGTACCCATTATTGGTAAAATAGTTGCCGCAAAACGATGCCAGCAATCGACTTAAACGCTAAATGAACATTAAGGCAAACGCAAAGTATGTACAGAATAAATTGTGTGTTTGTGTGTTCACATTACTGTCATAAATACTATTGTTGTCATAAGCTGCGCGCTGACTTGACGACCTGTGGTTCTGTCTCCGCCACTTCCCCTCCTTCCCCCACCACCTCAACGGTGCTATAGCACGGCACTGGGGCTGCGGCCGGGGCCGTGGGAGCACCTCAGTTGGAATTGCTTGGGCTAAGACGACCATGCGACATAGAATTGTACACGTGTGAAACAGTCTTCTCTCACGTTGAAAAAATAAATACATATTCCCTTATTTTTAAAGAAGATTCCAAATACCTATTCCCACATCTGTAACACCTTCAGTTTTTGAGATATATGTACATAAGTATCCCCATAAAAAGAATTGCAACCCGTTGATCAGTCCTTTCCCCACCCTCACCGCCATGCAAGTTTATTTTCTGAAAACAAAAATATGTTTCTTTATTTTTAAAGGAGATTCCAAATACCAATTTCCATGTCTGTAACATCTTCAGTTTCTAAGATATAAGTATCCTCATAAAAAATAATTCAAATATTTTCCACTTTTTTCACCCCCTGATAAGTGCCTTCTCCAAAAACAAAAAGGTACAGGTTCCTGTATTTTTAAAGGACATTCCAAATACCAAGTTTGTCTCTAACATGTTAAGTTTTTGACATATAATGTAGATATACCAGTATTCATTTTAAAAATTCACCCACTTTTCCAATTCTTTTCAGCTCCTTAACTGGATTTTCCAAAAACAAAAAAAATACGTGTTTAATTATTTTTAAAGGAGATTCCAAATACCAGTTTTCATGCCTGTACATCTGTAACTCCTTCAGTTTTTGAGACAAATGTATATTCTTCTTCTTCTTCTTCTATCCACCCCTCTCCCACCTTAAGTGTAATTACACATTCTTTTCCTCGGTGTTCCACATCTTCTAGAAGGACTAAATTTCCATGTGATAATCAAACATTAGCTGTCAAATACTCAGAAATACTCGTCTCAATAGCAGCTTCAAACAGCATATCAACGTCTGTTTGCACTGGTTATATATCAAGATAATATTTTAGATCAATCAACTTAATGAAGATAATTTTATAATATTTGCCTTTTCTTTTGGCCAATTTTTAGCGCCGGAACGCAAAAAATAAACAAAATTCTCCTCAAGTTTTCAACCATTCTAGTCTATTGAAATCTTATGTTTGACAACTGCCCCAGCAAGTGTATGCTGAGCTTACTTACGAAGAGGATCCACTTCAGTAGCAGACATGTGCCGTTTTTAGAATTTTATATGACACAAATTTTCTTTTGGACTAGATTTTAAATTTGTTTACAATGATTTTAACATGTATTGTATAGGTCATGTCCCAACATCATATTTTATAACTACTATTCTGTAACATTAATATAATAAGAAATCACAGTTAAATTTTTACAAATTATAAATGTCATTGTCCTCCAAACAATGTTTGTTTTATGATTAAATTAATATGGCTGATGATGCCCAATAAAGGAAGGGCGAAACATGTCCCCACAATATTTAGATTTTCTATGTTTAATTAACCACATAACGTGATACTAATTGTATTGAATAGGTGGGGTAATAAATATACTCCTTTTGTAAACCAAGCGAGATTAAGTGGACTTTCCGAAAACTAAAATTACACGTTTCTTTATTTTGAAAGGAAATTCAAAATACCAACTTTCACGTCTGTAACAGCTTCAGTTTTCAAGTTAAAGTATCCTCATAAACATATTTCAACTCCTTATTTACTTATTTTTAACCCCACACCCCTTACGTTGATTTTCCAAAAAACTAAAACAAACGCGTGCTTCTTCATTTTTAAAAGAGATCCCAAATACTTATTTTCACATCTGTAACAACTTCAGTTTTTGAGATATAAATATACTCATTAAAATAATTCAACTCCTTTTTCACCCCCCTTCCTACCCGTTAAATTGATCCCCCCTCCCCAAAAGTTGGTGTTTATTTAATTTTAAAGATTCCAATACCAATTTTCATGTCTTTAACATCTTTAGTTTTTGAGATATAAATATCTTCACACAAAGAATTCAACTAATTTTTCAATTCATTCACCCCCTTAAGTGGATTTTCCAAAGATGAAAGAACACGTGTTCCTTTACTTTAAAAGAAGATTCCAAATACAAATGTTCATACCTCTAACATCTTCAGTTTTTGAGATATAACTATCCTCATGAAAAGAATTCAACTCCTTTTTCACGCCAGCCCGTTAAGTTGATCCCACCCCCCCTCCAAAAAATACATGTTTCCTTATTTTTTAAGGTGATTCGAAACACAAATTTTCACGTGTGTAATCTTAAGTTTTTGAGATGTAAGTATCTCCATAAAAAGAATTAAATTTTTTCACTTTCTCTCATCCTCCCCCCATAAGTGAATTTTCCGAAAACCAAAAAAACTTTTTTCTTTATTTATAAAGGAGGTCCCAAATGCCAATTATCATGACTGTAACATTTTCAGTTTTGAAATATATATACCCTCATAAAAAAAGAATTAAACTCCTTTTTCACTGTCCCCACCCCCACCCGAGATGCGTGTTTCTTTATTTTTAAAGGAGATTCCAAATACTAATTTTCACGTCAGTAACATCTTTAGTTTTTGAGATAAAAGTATTCAACTAATTTTTCAGTTAATTACCCCCCCCCCCCCCGTAAGTGGATTTTCCAAAGACAAAAGATTATGTGTTTCTTTACTTTGAAAGAAAATTCCAAATACAAATTTTCATGTCTGTAAAATCTTCAGTTTTTGAGATATAAGTATCCTCATGAAAAGAAGTCAACTCCTTTTTCACTCCACCCACTCCCGTTAAGTTGGTTTCCCCCCACCCAAAAAAAGCATGTTTCTTTATTTTCAAAGGATATTCCAAATACCAATTTCCACGTCTGTAACCTTCAGTTTTGAGAAATAAGTTTCTCCAGAAAAAGAATTAAGTTTTTGATATATACTATAGATATGCTAATTTTAAAAATTCACCCCCTTTTTCAGTTCCCCTTAAGTGGATTTTCCAAAAAAAATATTTCTTTATATTTACAGGAAATTCCAAATACCAGTTTTCATATCTGTAATATGTTAAGTGTCCGAGATAATTTTCAGATATAGTCTTTTTTAAAATTCACCCCGTTTGTCACTCCTGTTCACCTCCTATGCATTGGATTATCCAAAAACACAAAAATATTTTTTTTTTTTTATCTTCAAAGGAGATTCCGAATTTCAAACTTCATGTCTGTAACATCTTCAGTTTTGAGATATAAGTCTCCTCGTAAAAGTTGTTCAACCCATTTTCCCCCCTTTCTCACCCCCCTAAATGTGATTTTCCGAAAACAAAAAAATTTGTGTTCTTTATTTTTAAAGGATATTCCAAATACAAATTTTTACATCCATAAACTTTTAAGTTTTTGAGAAATAGATATCCTCATTTTTAAAATTCACCCCCCTCTTCACCCCCTTAGCGACGCAATATCCAAAAATCCTCCCTGAGCGAGCACCTACATGTTAGTATGAATGTATCCCCCAAAATTTCATTTCTTTATGTCCAGTAGTTCAGGCTCAGCGATGATGAATCAGTCAGTCAGGACAAGTTATTATATAGATGGCTCCAAACAAGAACTGATGTAGATAGGGAATTGTATGCCGGGGAAAGAAACAGAGCGAAACAAAACACTCTAGTGTCAAAAAAGAAATCATGGTAAGATTTTGGTGACAACCTGGAACGGTTTGGTAAAGCAGCAGCTAAATGGAAATTCTAAGTTCCCATGGAGGGAATTAGATTCTTTTCCACCAATAGAGCATATCAAAAATCAGATCAAAAATTAGATGGATGGCTTTTCCGGCGTTTGCTCTATTAACCAGCGTTTCGTCTTAGGTCTGACACTAGACTCTTCGGAAACCTTTCTGAACTGTAATGAAGAATCTTAGAAAGGGAGAGAAAAAGGAAATGAATAGTGAATTGAATAAATCAGGCAAAGTCACTGTAGATCTTGGACAGATGGGAGGAATATTTTGGAAAGCTTCTCAATGTGAAAGGAAAGCTTCCAGTTGAAGTCCCTAACAATGGGATTCAAGGGAAGGAGAAGAATGGTGGTAGTGAAATTACGCCCAAGGAAGTGGAAAGGATGGTGAATAAACTATATCATCATACAGCAGCAGCAATAGATGAAATTAAACCTAAAATGATGAAATATTGGAAAAACTACCAAGGTAATTCACAAATCAGTATACCAGGCAAGGTGTCCACAAATATTTTTAAAGGAGAGTGCAGCCAATGGTGAAGAGTCAGTTGGACAAAAACCAGTGTGGTTTTGGACCACAGAGGAGCTGCCAGAACCAGATTTTCAGTATGCATCAAGTAATTGAAATATATTATGAGAGAAATAGACAGATGTGTTTCATAGATCTAGAAAAGGCATATGACAGAGTACCAGTGGAAAACAAGTTAGCCATACTGCAGGATTATGGGAATAAGAGTAGGTTATTACAGGCAATCAAAGGCATTTATGCTGACAATTTAGCCATAGGTACTGAGAACTGGTAGTAGAATGAGTTTTTTTCTTTCTAAGTACTGTAGTTACAGGGGTTAGGCTAGGCCATAATCTTTCACCTTTGTTGTTCATAATATACCTATACATGGATCTTTTGCTGAAAGGTATAAAATGGCAGGGAGGTATTCACTTTGGTGGAAGTGTAGCAAGCAGTTCAGGTTATGCTGATGACCCATTAGAACCTACAGTTGCCAGAGAGACAGCAAATTTAATGTATAATTTTCAAATAAGTTCAGGGGAAGTCAATAATGAGCTAGATACGTGGGAAGAGCATTGATTGCTGCGGCGATGTGTGTGTTACATAATAATCACTCCAGTTTCCTTCTTCCTTTCTCAGTGTTAGTGATCACATGATTAAATTTCAAGTGCTGTGAATTATTATGCAGAAGTTTTGTGAACTGTAAGAACAATGTCATCAGTATCAAAATGATGATGCTGATGATGATGTTTGTTGTTTAAGAGGGTCTAACATCTAGGTCATCAGCCCCAATATAAAATTATTAGTGTACGTAGTTTTATATTTATACTGATTTATACTGATATGAAAGACAATTCAGTAAAGTTCTATGAAGAAATATACGTAAATTATAACCTAAATGACTTAAGCTAAGCATACTTTTATTTTAGAGTTTCTATATGGACACGCCAGGCGTTTATATTCAGCGATATTGATCGATGAACTTTACTCGTCAGGAAAGGATTTGCACCTGCTGAAGCCTTTGATGTTATTTATAATTGGGACACTGATGAAGATTCTATATTTTCATAAAGCCTCCAGAACCTAGTATGGATAGAGACAAGGATTCAGACGATGAGGAAAGTTATATTTCATATGTAAAATTTATTAACATTTTATGATGCACCAATATTTATATCATTTTATTTTTGCAAATAATAATAATAATAATAATAATAATAATAATAATAATAATAATAATAATAATAATAATAATAATAATAATAATAATAATAATAATAATAATAATAATAAATAATAATAATGTTATTGGTTTTACATCCCACTAACTACTTCTATGGTTTTTGAAAACACCAAGGTGCCAGAACTTTGTCCTGCAGGAGTTCATTTTACAATTTTACAGACTTTTTTTTTTTTTTTTTCAATTTGTTTTATGTCGCACTAACACAGATAGGTTTTATGGCGATGACAGGATAGGAAAGTTTGAAGTCAAGAAACAATGAATTAGATTGTACAAGATCCACCTTTTCAATACAAGATGTGTTGTTGGTTAAAATTACCTCATTTATTTTTGGTACCGGTTTCAACATCCACAGACGCCATCATCAACAAAATGAGGTAATTATACAAAGATACATAGTAAAGTTTAAACACACAAAATTGACCCTCATAATTAAAACTGTCTATAACAAGTTAAAATACAAAGCATAATAATGCTAAATGTCCAGGTTTGAATATACAATTTCTACAGGTTTGACAACTTGTTAGTCACAAATAAAAAACTGAAGCTGAGGAGCCTTGCAGAAAAACAAGTTCAATGTCTTTGACACTCTTAAAAAAAATTTAAATATAGTTTTGGGTCCTTTGTGCAGCATTGGTAGCCGCAACATATGCAGAGAACTGTCTGCTGAGTGCAATGCAGTAATAGGTTAAAAGAGTAGTTGGGCCGATGACCTAGATGTTAGGCCCCTTTAAACAACAAGCATCATCATCAAGCAAGAGTAGTTGGTGTTCCTCTATGAGCATAAAAACGACACTAAGGGTCGGTTCTACCACCTACTGGTAAAGTAGCGCGTAACTTGCCCTCCGCGTAAAACGATGGTTCCGTTCTACCACCCCCAGGTAGCGCTATCGGCAGAATAAATCTTAGTTACCCAGCGCGTAATTTATCGGCCACTTCGAGCGCCCGATAAGACTTTACCTGCCGGGCAAGTTTTGAGAGTTGAACATTATTAGCTGCATTTCTGGTGACATACAACTTACATTAGCTTAATATACTGAAAAAAGCACGATACCGTAACAGTGGCCAATATTGTATTGCAGGATCTTGAACATCAATGCTTCCCTTGAGTTGCAACGATCACACGAGCCTCTTGCATCGGTAGCTTATGGAACAAATTTTATACATCAAGCTTTCGTAAAAAAAACCTTAAAAGGATATAAAATCAAAATCTATTTAGAAATCATTTCAAATGGGCTTTAATTTTCTACTTCTTCAGTTTTCAGACACGACGTATAATTTAATGTATGTATCCCAACTACCTCAAGCGTTCTCGTAGCGTAATGGCTAACACACTCGCTTTGTAATACAAGGTATCCAGGTTCGAGTCTTTATTATGACGAATCTTCTTTATTTCCGTTATTAGCGTTGTGTTAATTTATATGCCTCTTTTCATACGTTCCTTTGTTAATAATATATTTCATTGAAATATTTAATCACAATATTATGTCTACTAGGAAATTGCTTTATATGTATGTTACTTATAGAAAGTGATGTTATGATTAATAGCACATAGGACTGTCACCCAGGTAGCAGATACCCTATTAGTTGTTTACATAGTCATCTTGTAAATTATTCCAAAGAAATTGGAAACTATTCCATCCCCGAATTCCTCTTCCTATGAATGGATATTTATCCCGATTAGTTCTTTACATATACAGTACCTTCCAACTTTATCTTCATAAAGTTAAACATTAGAATGAAATGCTTTATCAATAAATGGAAGCATGTGGAACTAAACGAGGTCACAGAACTAGTTGCAAATAGAGCATCGTGGAAATAATCAATTCACAGAAGCCTGCAGATAGAATGCTCAAAGGCAATAAGTCCGTAAAGAAGATGTGTGTGTGTAGGCTGTATACGTATATGGAAGCGCGTAAAAGAGAGTTAAGAACAACGGCAGGGAACAAAAATACATTGTAAAATGTAAATCAGAAATACGATGAAAACCTGCGTACCTTCTATTACGGAGCGAGCGACTTGACCAATCTACTACGAGAATACTTTTCAAAAACGCTGCCTTACATGACAGGTTATAACTGTTGTAAGAAAATGTAATCTTGAGATTTTAATCCCAATTAGGTATTGATATTGAAGATCATAGATTAAAATCACGAAAGCTTGACATAAATCGTTGTCCATCACTCTTAAGACTCCCCTTATTAGGCTTTTTGGTGATAATCAGCAGACGCAAGCACAGAGAAATAAGACAATCTAAATGAGTTTCGTGCATCTGACGATAGATAGCACCACACTCGAAAACGAGAAGCCGCTGAAAATCAGTCTAGCCAACTTCGTATATCGGTGTCTAGCTCCGGGTAGCTACTAGCGCTTGCGCGGATGTGGTTGGACGCAAGCCAAAGTACCAGCCGATTTACACCTCCAGGTAGTTTACCTCCCAGGCAGCTGCCAGCCACTTTACCAGCAGATGGCGGAACCAGCACTAAGTCAATTGGTAATATATGTGAAAACTATGTTCATAAAATAGCATGTTCTGTTGTATTATACTGGAGTGAGTGGATCTTGTGGCCGGAACTGTGTGTTGAAGATGTTAAAAGCAAAGGTTCTTGGATCCAATGTGGGCCTCAGTGGACTGGTTGCATGTGCTGCGGAGTTGAAGAGGATAGGAAAGGCCTAGGAGTGGGAAGGGAGCGGCTGTGGCCTTTATTGAGGTACAGCTCCAGCATTTGCCTGGTGTGAAAATGGGAAACCGTCTAAAACCGTCTTCAGGGCTGCCGACAGTGGGGCTCGAACCCACTGTCTCCTGGATGCAAGCTCACAGCTGTGCGCCCCTAACCACACGGCCAACTCACCCAGTACTTTTTAGAGACTAATCGCCAGCCTAACATCCCAGCAATTACAAGCTAGATATTAGACTTCCAAATAATGAGAAACTAGGAGTTGAAGATATCAGAAATTCATCAATACACCCACCAGTAAAGAATAACCCTGATCTAGGGCAATAGTAAGCTCTGATTTCACCACAGTCAAAGAAATCAAAATCTCTCAGAAACAAAAAGGTGGATTGCAGAGAGGAAGCAGAAGTTAAATCTACTATTTATAGGAAAAAGGGGTGGTTTTGATCCTGAGAAGCCCTTTACTTTTCCAAACCCAGATTACCCAAGTACAGAAATTTGTCTACAATCAAAATTTTAAGTAGTTCATTGACAACAAACTATTTTACCACTTGGTGGAGGAAACAAAGCAGTATGCTTCATTTCTGAACTGTGCAGATCCAAAAAAGGAAGCAACCATGGCCTTTATTGAGGTACAGCCCCAGCATTTGCCTGGTGTGAAAATGTGAAACTGTGGAAAACCATCTTCACGACTGCTGACAGTGGAGCTGGAACCCACTATCTCCTGGATGCAAGCTCACAGCTGCGCGCCCCTAACCACACCATCTTCAGTTCTGCCGACAGTAAGGCTCAAACCCACTATCTCTTGGATGCAAGTTCACAGCTACGCGCCCCTAACCACACAGCCAACCTGCCCGGTACTTTTTACAGATGAAACAAGCTATTTTATATTTTAGTGGTTAATAAGCTTCCATCAAAATGGAATTATTGGGACTCTAATGATGACATGAAACCTGTAGCTATTTCTCAGACCAAGAGAAGAGGTTGGTTTCTTCAAATCTTTCATCTCCTGCACTGTGCCAAGAAAGTTCACGAAAATAACAAGGCCTGGAATATTTGTCTCTTGCTGGAAATGATGAAAGGAATGTGCATTGATAATTTTGTTCCTGAAGAACATTTGGCATATGATTAATGTATGGTGAAATACCAGGTGGCCCATCAGTGCTGGCAGGAAAGCAAATATAGACCACCACTAAAACAGGAATGAGAACGAAGCGTCTGCTATAATCAATGGACAATATCGATGGCGTAATGAGTTGAGGCATGCAGAACATGTTAAACAGTAGCTGAATTCAAAGGCGTAAAGAGGTGAGGTTGCAATTCATCATGACTGTACTTCTAGTAGTTAAAGCTTCAAAGTACTAGAGTACTGAACTCACTCGGTTCATTACGTTTCTCTTTTGTTATGTGTACTTACTGCATACAGTTTGTGTTGACAAGGCTATTGTTGCTGGTGCCTTTACTAACAAGACAAACACTGATATTATTCTGCTTTATGGTGTAACACAGTAAAATGCTGCTGCAACTTGCAGAACTTACCAAGAGAGATACCCTAGGTATTTGTTACCTTCAGAACATATTTCTAAGCGTACGAAGCTGAGGTTACAGACTGATGGAACATTTCAAGTCCGGCCATCGGAAGAGAGACCAGTACACGAGGCCAAGGAAATGGTTCAGAATGTTGTTTGTTATTTTGAGGAAAATCCAAACATGTTCAGTACAGATTCTAATGTAAATACATTGTCTTATCACCACTATCATTGTCATCGCTGTTGTTGGGAATTACTCTGGGTGTGATCGAAGGTTCGTGTAGAAAGTCTTATGCTATTTTTAACTCTCTGCAGGTCAACGATGAGCATCTGCTGTGTTGGATGTTTCCAGAATGTCACTGCAAAGAGTTTTGAAAGAGTAAGTGTGGCATTTGGACAAAATTCCATTCAACCAACAATGGAATGGAAATGATATTCAATGCAGAACTGATTATTGCACAAGAGTCATTAAATTACTCCATGATAGCCCCCCAACTTCATTCAATGTGTTCTGTGGAGCATGTTATTTTACAGATAATGCCATTGCCAATAGGCACGAATTTCACTACTGGGCTTCCCAAAACCCTCATTGGGTTTGAGATTGGTATCAACAGAAATGTTGGGGTGAAAATGTCTGGTGTGGTGTTCTTGGAGACCAGCTCATCAGATCTGTCTTTTTCCCACCTACAGTAGACTTGGGGGACACTTACCTGGAATTCCTTCAAAATGATTTGGAGAATTTGCCAGAAGAAGTTCCACTTTAATTGAGAGGACAGCATTGGTTCCAGCAGGATTACATACCACCTCATTATTTCTGACCTGCAATCAAGTGTATTGGATTGGTGGAGGTCGTTCCTTACCTTGGCCAACAGGATTTCCCAATTTTTCCCCCACTCAATTTTTTCTTGAGAGTCTACATTAAGACTAAGGTGTTCCAAACAGAACCCCTAAATGTAGAGGACTTACGTCAGAGAATCAATGAGGTATGTGCTTCTGCAACAGCAGATATGCTCAGGCGAGTTCATAAGTACACAAAGACATGTCAGCGTATCGATCAGCAGGGGTAACCTTTCGATCACCTGCATTATGAACGAGGAATTTCAATAAGAAAGTCAGAAATTTGTTTCCTTATGCCTGAAGTAACATTAGTGAAGGCTCACCAAAATTTTCACACATTTATGTATTATTTCACATTATAACGTGATATTTTGAAAATTCAGTCATGTAAATAGCCTCCACTATTTCCAGTTTCCTTGATAGATTTTCTCTGAACCAGCAGCAGTCTAGTACATATTGCCCTTCAATATAGAAAACACTTTGTGCTCTCTCCTGTTTGAATGGTTGCTTTCCTGCTAGCGCTCATGACCCACTTGGTATTTTGGACATCATGGTTGCAAACAATTTATTTGCAGGGAAACTAATTAGACTTGATTGTAAGATATGGTGCCCAAATACTTATAATGGATATTTAGTAAATTATTATTTGAACCAAAGGAAAGGTCCTAAATCAAACAGACAATGAAAAATTACTTGGCAATGCTGCTAGACCCTTACTAGCATTATTCCATGAATTGCCAGATGAAAAGAAAAATCTTAAATACTCACCTTACACCTTGTTTATAACACAGTTTTAACATCCCAAGGGAATTCACCATAGGAACAGTGCAGGTAAACAAAATTCCTAAAGAATGACCCCTTCACCTTCTGAAGAAAGAGGATATTTTGAAACTGTGGTGGAGAAGAACAATGGACTTCTGTCAGTGAGGTGGATGGATAATGCTGCTATTACAAGTGATGAGAAGAGTACAAGAAAAAAGTAACTGGGCTGGATTACAGTTACCTGAGAAATATTTTACTTGATTACAATTACAAATTACTTTTCCAACAAGTAATCAGTAAAATTACAATTACTTTACATAACGCTTGTTAAATCGCTTTCAAGGAAAGAAGGAACGATAAGCCGGACGGGTGTAACAGATGACGACCCTGGCAAGGAACAGGATTACGAATTGGCACACTGAATATACAAACATTGACCAGAAAAGCAGAAGAGGTCATTGACATGACAGAAAGAAGGACACTGGATGTACTAGGGCTGGCAGAGACTAAGTGGAGGGGTGAGGGTAAGAGAGAGCTGCGGAATGGTTTTTGGTTGTACTGGATAGGAAATGATGAAGGAAAGTGAAATGGAGTAGGAGTGGTAGTAAGAAATGGATTGAAAGAGGAATTATTACAAGTGATGAAAATCATTTTTCGTCCGTATTGAAAGTTTCATAAACTGTATATAGGATAATATCTTTTGTTTATTTCCACCTATTCAATACATTACAAGATGTTGGCATTTATGTTAAAACATTTTTCAGATTTAACAAATGTAAATCTTATCTCTCTTATAATCATCAAACACATTTTAGAATATCTTTAACCAGATGCCTGGTAAAATAATAAGTTTTTTTATAATGACTGAAGATGCCTTACAGTAGGAAGCGAAACATGTCTCATCTGAAAAATGTTTTAACATAAATGCCAACATCTTGTAATGTATTGAATAGGTGGAAATAAACAAAAGATTGAAAGAGGAAGTAAAAGGGATAAGTGACAGACTGATACAAGTAAAAATAACAGTCAAAGGAAAAACCTGGGAAATTGTACAAGTGTATGCTCCACAAGCAGGATGCATGCAACAAGAGAAAGATGGCTTTGAGGAAGAATTGGAGAGACAATTGAATGGACAAAATAACGTGGTAATGGGGGACTTGAATGCCCATGTAGGAATGGAAAGGAAGGGTTATGAGAATGTGCTTGGAGAGGAAGGATGGGGAAACAGGAATAAAGAAGGAGAAAGACTACTGGATTTGTGCAAAAGAAATGGGATGATGGTCGGAAACTCATGGTTCAAAAAGAGAGAAAGCCATAAGATAACGTGGTATAGCAGTAACTGGTCTAGGAAATCCATTGTAGATTACATGATCTACGACAGGGAAATGTTATAGATGTAAGGGTAATACCATCAAAGGCCCTAGATAGTGACCACAGACTACTGGTAATGAAAATGAGAACAATGATGGAAAGAAAGAGAACAGAGAAGCAGGAAAGACGTATCAAAATATGGAAACTGAAGGAAAATGAAACCAAGGAAGAATACCAGAAAAAAATAAGATTGAACTTACCAACAGATGATAAAAAAATAGGACAGAAAGAATGGGAAAGGTTCAAGAGGACACTAGTAAAAACTGCAGAGGAAGTTTGTGGGAGAACTAGTGCCAGGAAAAAATGCAAGGAGACCCCATGGTGGAACGACAGAGTCAAAGCCGGCAGTTAGAGAGAGAGAGAGAGAGAGAGAGAGAGAGAGAGAGAGAGAGAGAAGAATAAAGCTTTCAGAGTGTGGTTTCAACAGAGGACAACGGAGGCAAGACAAGATTATAAGACCAAAAAGGAAGAAGCCAAAAAGGTTGTAACAGAGGAGAAGGAAAAAATGGATGGAAAAGTGGACAAACATGAAGGAAGAGTATAGCAAAGGAAATAAAAAAAAGTACTGTATGGAATGGTCAAGAGTAAGAGGAAAGGCATGAGGGAAGATGTTATGAGAGACAAAAATGGAAATGAAGTGCAGGAAATGGAGAAACTCAAAGGAATGTGGAAGGAGTATTTTGAAGATTTACTAAACCCAGAAGGATGCACTGAGTAGGAAAGTAGAAGAAGGGAGGAAGTAAGAAATATGGAAAAAGAAAAAGACTTAGCATGGGCGGAAGTGGAGCTAGCACTGGACAAGATTAAAGGAGGGAAAGCCCCAAGGTTAGATGAAGCGAGTATTGAGATGGTGAAGGCAGCAGGAGAGGTAGGGAAACAGTGGCTTTATCGTGTGTTGAAAGTACCGGCAGTATGGAAGGAACAGAAGACCCCTGTAGATTGGAAGAAGGGGGCAATCATACCCATTTTCAAGAAGGGGAATAGAAAAGAGTTTAAGAACTATAGGGGAGTCACATTGATATGCCACTGTGCAAAGGTGTTTGAGAAGATTCTGGAGAATAGAATCAGAAAGAGGGTGGAAGAAAAGTTCAGAGAAGAGCAGTATGGCTTCAGATCAGGAAAGTATACAGTAGACCTTATATTTGCAGTAAAACAGCTACAAGAGCGTAAGGGGTAAGGATCTTGTGATGGCCTTCATGGACTTTGAGAAAACTTACGATCTTGTGTGTAGAAACAAGGTTTGCAAGTTTCTGTAAGTTGCTTCACGTTGCACCGACACAGATAGGTCTTAATTAAGGTGGCCTTAATTAAGGTACAGCCCCAGCATTTGCCTGGTGTGAAAATGGGAAACCACGGAAAACCATCTTCAGTGCTGCTGACAGTGGGGTTCGAACCCACTATCTCCCGAATACTGGATACTGGCCGCACTTCAGTGACTGCAGCTATCGAGCTCGGTAAACAAGGTATGGGAAGCTTTACAGAGAAAAGGTGTCGAGGAACAAGACTGTAGAAAGAGTGAAGGAGATGTACAAAGGGAGTGTCAGTTGTGTGAAAATAGGAGGAGAGAGAACAGGCTGGTTTGAGCAAAAAGGTGGATTAAAACAAGGAAGTGCTCTGTCACCTTTGCTCTTTGTAGTAACAATGGATGAGATAATGACAAAAGTGGCAAGGACAACTGGACGAGGAAAAATGAAAGTGATGATGTTTGCAGATGAATGTTAGTCTGGGGAGAAAAGGAAGAGGATATCCAGGAACAGTTAGATGCTTGGGTAGATGGGGTGGAACAATAAAATTTAATGCCCAAAAGAGCGAGACAGTGATCACAACTTGAAAGAAGGAGAGACCTACGAGAGGGATATTGCTTGGAGGGGAACAGCTTAGGAAGGTAAAGAGTTTCAAGTACTTGGGAAGTATCATAGAGGAAAGTGGAAGAAATGATAAGGAAATAATCGAGCGTGGAAGACAAGCAGGAGCATTCCTGGAAAGTGTCAGAAACCTGGTTTGGAGCAAGGATGTCCCTCAGAGAAGGAAAAGGGTAATATACAGGACTAGCTGATGTACCCGTGCTTCGCTACGGAATTCTACATTGTATACAGAATTGTAGGTTAGGTAGAGTACACGTTGTGAGCAAAACTGTATTCAATTGCATAGCTCTTAATGTTACCCTGGAAACGTGACGGAGAAACCACCAAACGTCTTTTCTCATATGAAGACTGCGTTAGGGAATTTTCATTGTAATGGTAGACCCATTTGCCTACCAGTCAAAATCAGGTTGGGGAATTGCATTATAATGGCACTCACTCACTCTCCACCTGGCTTTTTACATCCTCATAAAGACTGTCCGAGTGATTTTCTCAACTGAAATGAACATTGGTCATTACAATGACGTCAGTAGGAATGGTGAAAGTAAAGGATATGATTCCACAAGAAATACTTGACCAAATAAAAAAACCACACATTTTCTCACTTTTAACAAACAGTACTACGCTGCCTATCTAACAGTCCACAGTTCCAGAGCTTGAATGACCAGGCCACAGACAGCCGTGATCTGTGAACACTCTTAGTCTTTTTTCGGAGGGGGGGTCGAATAGTGGAGAGTCCAAGGGCAAAAAGTATGCCCTTTTACTAATCTGTTTCCTAGGAGTACCCGATGAGTTGGAAAAATCTATCTGACTCGGAGGCAATTTCTTCATCCAAGTCAGAGGAGAAACCCCCTCTTCACTGCTAATTTTGAATAAAATGAATGTAGAATTTAATAAAAGTGAAGAGGAAGAAGCTCTTTTTAAGAAACGGTTCTTTTCAGGGTTGAATTTTGATATATTTAGGGAATTATGGAGCTATAATTTGGAATATGTCTAAATTGTAATTCTAGACCAGGTACTACTACTACTACTACTACTACTACTACTACTACTACTACTACTACTACTACTACTACTACTACTACTACTACTACTACTAAGTGAGCCTCTGCCTTAAAGTGCACACTGCTCATTCAAAACAGCACGTCAGAGTAGGGATCAAATAGCTGGAATACTATGATGAACCAGTGAGTTACGTACCAGCAGTGCGGTATCAGAAAATGTATGAACCAGAGGATTGGCATGCTAAAGAAGAATGTTTTCTAACTTCCCAGCTATTTCTCGCCAGTATCCAGTCAGGCTGTTATACTCTGTAGGCAGCAGTTATCCCATCTATCGGAGTAGAACGGCAGCATAAGAGACAAAGAACATCACCACAAACAATGGTCAATATAATGTTATTTTTGTTCAAGGTTATGCGCTTTCAATATTGTAAGCCTTCACGTTTAGTTTTCTTCCGACTTTGAAATACCACTTTTATCATAGTTGGTACGGTAAAATTGAATTAAAAATAAATGGTCGGAAATTGTATTCTCTATAACATTTGTTGCGTAGTACTTTTCGATAGGACAAATAACATAGGTATTTAAAAATTAAATTTTAAGAGCCTTCCCCTAAACTACAATTTCATATAGGGCAAATATAATTGTTTATAACTTAGACTGTAGTTTCGTATTCCCCAACTCTATATACTGACTTTCATTAAATTCTGTTAACCCATCTTCTCGTGGTTCAGCGTTGATATGGACTTGGCAACAAAGTACAAATTCATGAATATCTGTGTTATCAAAGCTGGTACGGTAACAATGTATGACATAAATGATCAGAAATTTAATTCTATATAATTTGAGTTATGTAGTATTTATCGATAGGACCGCAATTAATATAAATATTTGAGAATTCAATTTTAGGCCTTCCCCGAAACTACCAGTACCATTTCACTCAGCGTGAGAAAAATTATTTATTGCCTAGATTGCCTGACGTCACGTACCGATTTTCATTAAATTCTCTTCAGCCATTTTTTCGTGATGTGTGTACATACATACATACAGACAGACAGACAGACAGACAGACAGACAGACAGACAGACAGACAGACAGACAGACAGACAGACAGACAGACAGACAGACAGACAGAAATTACGGAAAAGTAAAAAGTGCATTTCCTTGTTACTATGGACATGACTGATACAGAAATACCATTCTTTTCAAATTCTGAGCAATGTACAGACAAAACTTATTTTATATATATATAGATGTACTATATACCTATTCTGATGTATGCAGCTGAGACTTGGGTAATGACGCAGAGAGCCATAAATAGAATACAGGCAAGTGAAATGAAATTTCTGAGAAGCAGGATAAGAGTGACAAGATTGGATAAGATGATGTATAGGCTTTTGGGTTTATGCCGTGTCAAGAAAATAAGGTGAAATTCATTACGTTTCGCAGGAAACTGTGCCCTGCGTCCTCAGAAGAAATCTCGACTGTCCACGAGAAAGGCTTCCTAAACAATGACTCTTTAAAATTTAGACGTTGTAATAGAAGTGGAAATGGTACGGGCCATTTGCCACCAGATGGCTCCCAGGAAGTGGCACAACTCTAGCGTTCGAAGCGGAAGCTGACCGAACCACCAGACTAAGCGGTTCACATAACGTGTGTACGTAACATATGACATGACAGGTGTATAATATAGACAAAAGCCTGAAATGAAACATCTGGTGCCGAGGAACGTACGAATTTGGAAAACAGCGAGCCGAAATAACAATAGTGAAAGAACAGGGAAGGGAACTACCTACGTAAATTCTTAATGGCTGGCAACCAGGTATTACTTAATTGATAGCCGGTGTCCCTGTTGAAATTGTTAGGATTTCTATGCATTTCCACAGCTTCCCGTATAATCCTGGACCTGTAGTGTCTAGTGTGGGTAAGAGCTCGAGCATCTTGGAACATGACATCATGACCTGACGATAGAGCATGCTCAGCTATTGCCGATTTGTCTGGTTGGTTGAGACGAATATTACGTTTGTGTTCTTTGATACAGGTACCAATGGACCGGCATATTTGGCCGATGTATACCTACCGCAAGTACAGGGAATTTTGAATACCCCAGGATGTAAAAGTGGGGACAATTTGTCCTTGGTTTTACTCAGACTGAACAATTTTAGTGGCGGTGCCAAACACGGTTTTTATATTGTATACATCGGCCAAACATGCCAAACATATGTACATATATACACACGTTATGTGTACCGCTTAGTCTGATGGTTCGGTCAGCTTCCGCTTTGAACGCTAGAGTTGTGCCACGTCCTGGGAGCCATCTGGTGGCGAATGAATGTACCATTTCCACTTCTATTACAACGTCTAAATTTTAAAGAGTCGTTGTTTAGGAAGCCTTTCTCATGGACAGTCGAGATTTATTCCGAGGATGAAGGGCACAGTTCCCTGCAAAAAGTAAAGATTTTCACTTATTTTCTTGACACGGCATAAGCCCAAAAGCCTATACAGCATCATGTCTACAAGTACGGGCCGTGAAAGCATCAATGGCAAGATTGGATAAGATGAGAAATGAGAAGGTTCGAGATATAGTAAATGAAGAGCCACTACAGAATAGGATAGAGGCAACTAGACTTAGTATGGATACATGAAGAGAATGACAGAGGAAAGGATACCGAGGAGGATGCACGAAATGGAGATAACAGGCAAACGACCAAGAGGAAGACCAAGAGACAGGTGGATAAAAGGAGTGGAAGAGTGTATACAGAGAAGAGGTAAGGACTGAGAAAGAGTGACTAGGGAGCAGTGGTGGGAAGACAAGAGGAGATGAAGAGGCTTACGTTCCAAGCACACCTGATGATGATGATGATGATGATGAATGCATGTTTTAACAAAATTACTGACCTCTTTTTTTTTTTTTTTTTTTTTCACGGGCTGGAACAATACAAACTTTGGAAGGAAAATATATTACATTTTAACATTTTTTTAACATAGGCACATTAAGTGGCTACCATCACAAGGTGAGACTAAACACGATACCTTGGAACTTTCAAAATTCTTTCCCCATCATTTTTTAGTTAATAACTTTAAACGTTCGAAATAATTTGCCATTTATTTTGCAAATAAATGAACTGATTCTTAAGATTCTCAATGCTAAGCCTCGACACCTTTGGGGGAAAGTACACCTTAGTATTTACTGAACAGATGCAAGATGCCCTTCAGGGACACTTAAAGTAATGCCTCTGTTTAATTTTAGGAACATTGTTGGTACAAATATGATGCCTTTGGAAGTACTGGAGAGGTAAGAAAATACCTCATCCAGAAGATTCTGCTGTAATAGAACTGAAAAAGTTATCATCCTCATTTACTTTTTTCTGTTTCTGGCTCTGTGCAATGTACATCAATTACTAGATTAGTAAAAAGTAACTATTACAATTAAAAATTACTAAGAACGTAATCATTACAAGTAACTTGAATACTTTTACTCAATTACTTCCCATCTCTGGATATTACCATGATATCCAGTCCTTGCAGTACACAAGAAATTATGAATGTAAAAGAGTTTCCCAAAATCAAAAGGGAAATATAATGATTCCAAGACCTACATTGTTTTTTGTCCTTACGTCATGCCAACAGATGCAGGTCTTATGGCCATGATGAGAAAGGATTGAGCTAGGACTGGGGAGGAAACAACCATGGCCTTGTGAAAATGGGAAACTATGGTAAACCATCGTCAGGGCTACTCACAGTGGGTTTCAAACCCCCTATCTCCCTAACGCAAGCTCCACAGTTATGTGACCCAAACCACATAGCCACTAGCTCTGCAAATAAAAAAAATAAAAATTTAAAGAGACTGCAAAATACAAATTCATACATGTGTGGCACTGATCAGATGGATCAGAGTGGGAGTTGCTACAGGACTTGAATTTCATGGAGTTAATATCAGCCTGTAATTACATGGATGTTTGAAGCAGCCATCGACAACAGTTGGATTTTGTACTACAAAACCAACAATCCAGAAAATGTCTGAACTGGAATTCAGAAAAGAAGTTACTAGTGTGTATATCCAGAGGTGTCAGGTAGTACCAAAGGTATCTGGAAGACTGTATCAGATTCTGTGAGGTACAATAGGACAGACAATCTTGTGCTACACACCACAGAGAAGGAGAATAGATGTGCTTGCAAAACTTGCAAGTCAATTATGAGAACACAGTGTTCTAAATATGTTGGTTTGTGCACTGAATGCTTCATTCCCTTTCATTCTTACCAATTTGTGCATAGCCTTGGACAAAAAAAATTAGATGACATGCACTCAAGTTGTAGAGAGATAACAGGAGGCCAAGTACTGAATTCATACCTAATCAGATGGCAAGATATCTTGAATCAGTATATGTGACCCCTCATAAAAACCTGTTTTTCCTTTTGCCTAAGGCTATACTTTTGTCTATATACTGTTTATAAGTTGCCCTAAATTTCCTACAATCTGATTTGCAGTAGGCCTATTTCAGACACTAAAGTAAAACAAAAAGTATGAGTGATATTTTTTTTCATATTCTTATATACAGTGTAATTCAGTAGCCCCTTCCAATATTGTCTGCTGCAGCCCAACTACCGTTCACATGGTTATAGGGGTGCTATTCCCCTGCAGGTGTACTGTACGGTACTAATGATTAGAGAGCGTATTTTACACACGATGCTGAACCCGAGCGAAATGTTGTATCATCCGTTCGCAAAACATGACTCCTTCAAATAAACGTCCTTTTACTATGTAACTATGTTAATGTATCGTAACTCGCGACCGGGTGTAACGAAGAGGGGGAATCAATGCGTAAAACTAGGTAACAGTGCAGTAATTAATGTTTTAAACACCGAACCGGATGGCATATGTACGCTGTTCTCGTCGTACTACCAGCATGTTTCCAGCGATGTAGCGTAGCGGATGTGGTTAGGCGTTCACTTAGAAATCGACGGTGTACCAGCGGCGGTTCGAATCCTGCTTCGTTCAAATATTTTTGCATCAGTGCGATGTTTGAATACATCAACACAGACCCACGATTGTCGCATTCAAACAGTAGAATGACGCTGTTATTGATCTTGTAATCTGCGCATACTCCGCTGGTTAGTGCCTGAATGTACTGTAATCTCTGCTGTCATTTAGCATGTTTTCCACAGAGGAATACGTTGACATGCTCCTCATTTATGGGGAAGCAAGACAAAATGCGTGCAAGGCACTACGTCAGTACCACGAACGGTATCCCGACAGGCGATACCCGGCTGCTACGAGATTCTGCTGTGTTGGAAGACGCCTAAGGACAACAGGTGCGATTTTCAACGAGCCACCAGTCCGCGATAAGCCTGTTTCATCGGGTGGAACAGAAGAGGCCGTTCTGGAGGCAGCTCATAATAATCCACACATCAGTACAAGGGCGACTGCACAACAGGTGAACACCAGCCAGCCATCCGCCTGGTGAATACTGCATAAACATAAATTTCACCCATACCATCTTCAGCTACACCAAAAGCTCCATGGGCGGGATTTTGAAGCTTGAATGGAATTCTGTCTGTGGTTATTAGGCAGGCTGGACAATGATGCAGCATTCGTATCACACATCTTGTTCTCGGACGAATCGCACCTCCACAATAATGGGAACGTCAATCGCCACAACATGCACTATTGACAATCCTCACTGGGTGTGAAAGGCAGCCCATCAAGTACGATGGGGAGTGAATGTTTGGTGTGGAATCCTGGGGGATCCCCTGAATGGACGCCATTTCTTTGAGGGCCATTGGAAGGGCCCATGCTACCTGCACTTTCTACGTCAGGAACTCGCACTGCTGCTGCAGGACGTGCCCTTGCACGATTGTTTGACGATGTAGTTGCAACAGGATGGAGCTCTACCACATTTGACTTTGCCTGTTCGTAACCATCTGAACGAGGATCTGCCAGGGAAATGGATAGGATGTGGAGACCCTGATTCTTGGCCCGCCAGATCACCGGATTTAACACCGTTAGACTTCTGCTTGTGAAGACATTTGAAGAACGACGTTTACACTCAAGCGCTGGAGAACCCCGATCAGCTCCGGCAACTCATCACGGATGCCTGCCGAGCAATTACACCTGGAATGCTTCAGCGCGCAAGACGATCTATTGGACACCGGACCCTAATGTGCATAAACCAAAACGGTCATCACATCAAGCACTTACTGCGGAAAAACGTTGTCAGGACAGTCGTGTTCCTATTATTTCCGTTCTGTAAGTGTCCAGCCTGCTGATTAATCGGCCCTTCTTAGGGCCACAAACACATTCATTCATACACAATTTGCATGAAAGCGGGTACTGAATTTACATTGCGTAGGGTACGTATTAAACAAATATTTCAAAATTTTGTAATCTTCGCCCTGAACTCAAACCTCCCACTTGAAATGCAAGCCTGCTCCGCATCGCTTTTACCAACTACATTATGGTTCCGCACAGCACACCGGGCAGCTTACAGCAAGTATTAGGTTCACTGCAGTCACAATATCAATTTAGTGCTTTGCCGGTGTGTCAGGTTCATATAATCTAGAAGGCACACACATGTCTTCCAGTGTTCAATATGAGTGTAAGATTATGGCGTCCTATCATGGTAAGACGGTAAATACCAAGATATCCGGTTGTGTTGTCTGAGCATACCGGCAGGGCAGATGTTTTGAGGACGGAATGAATATTGTGGGTTGCATAAAACTACATTAGAAGGAGCGACTGAATCATGCTGTATAAGCGCACAGATAGACCATACATTTAAAACAGTGAAATTACTTCATTTAAACGCCGACTGTTGCCATATGGCAACTAGGCATTAGCGCTAGTGGGTTAATGAGAGACTGCAGGAAGCCTACAGTCTAATATCTTGGAGCACAAAAAGAGATGCAACAAGTATGATATGAAAATTAGTGTTTCCAAGACTAAAGTGATGTCAGTAAGGAAGAAACCTAAGAGAGTTGAATGCCACTCAGGGATTACGAAACTGGAACAAGGGTATCATGTCAAGCACCTCAAGTGTGTATTCTCGCAGAATGGTAGTATACTACGTGAAACTGAATCAAGATGCAGCAAAGCTAATGCAGACCGCTCACTGTTGTGATCAACGGTAATCTGTTAGAAAGAAGTGTTTTCCCGGGCCTAATTATTTTTACATCAGTCTCTTTTCTGACCGACATTGCTGTATGGGAGTGAAAACTGCATGGATTCAGGATATCGTATACATAAGCTAGAAGTGACAGGCATTAAAGTAGTGCGTGACAATGACTGCTGGAAAAAGCAGGTGGGAACAATGACAGGAGGGTACTCAAAATGAGGAGATAAAAGCTATGCTGGGAATAAACTCCGTGGATGATCTGTACATATAAACCAACTTCAGTGGGGGTGTTGTATAATGTGAAAGAAGGATGTGTTGCCAAGGAGAAAAATGGACTCAATCATGGGGGAGAAGAGAAGTAGAAGACCAAGACGACGATAGCTGGACTAGGTTTTTAATGATTTAATAATAAGAGTTGTGGAACTAAACAAGACCACAGACCTAGTAGGAAATACAAGATTGTGGAGGCATTTAGTTTATTCACAGATACTTGCAGATTCTGACTCATTGGCTGAATGGTCAGCATACTGCCCTTCGGTTCAGAGGGTCCCAGGTTCGATTCTGACCGGTTCAGGGATTTTAATTGCTTCTGATCAATTCTTCTGGCTCGGAACTGGGTGTTTGTGTCTGTCCCAACACTCTCCTCTTCATATTCAGACAACACACCATGCTTCCAACCACCAGAGAAGCACACAGTTGTGATTACATCTCTCCATAGAGGGTTGGTGTCAGGAAGTGCATCTGACCATGAAACAGGGCTAAATCCACACGTGTGACTCAGGTCACACCCATGAGCCCACAGGTGTGGGAAAAGTGGTAGAAAAAGAAGAAGAGAACAGAGGCTTGCAGACTGAATGGTGAAAGGCATAACAGTCTATAAAAAAAAAGGTATGTACGTTCGCATCTTTAAAACTCACTCATTCAAAAGAACATGTCTATTCAGAGTACCAAGTGCAACATTGTGTAAAAATAAAATCACAAAACCAAGAAACTTTTAACATCAGTTAAGGATCAGCAATAGATGCTGTGAATGTAGAAGGTGCCATTAGCACTGCTATAACTCAGGAACGTAATGCTGTGATATCGAGGTTAAAAAAAATCCATTGCCATTCATAACTGCTCCTAAAATCTCCCTAAATTTTGAACAGAGTTTGAAGCTCAAAGTAGTTTTTTACAGCTCTTGTTCACATTCGTAAATCAAATTTTATTTGCATTATCAACAGATATTCTTGTTGAATATATAGTATTCCACAGACTTATTTATGTGACAGACGTAAATCTTGATTAAGGAACAACCTGTTGAATTACCAAATAGCTGCCCAGTTCAAAATGAAGGTGCAGAAGGGATTCATCAAAAAATTCTTTCAGCATATTAAGTACATAAGTATTATCTTTCTACTTGTTGGTACATTCAAAACTGGATTTTCAGGATTGTGTTCCAGTTCTAGACAGCCCAGGTACCAGGTTTAAGTTATTGGGCCATAATATTATTAGCACTTAATTTTCTCTTCATGCACATTTATCACCCACTCATTGATGAAAAGGTCTGGGCTACCAACATCCTTACATCAATCTGCATGACAAAAAAGAAAATCCTACAGAATGCCCACACAATGTCTATGAAAGTTTTAAAGAGCAGCAAATATATTACTTTACACTTATCTTGTATATTTGAACCCTTGATCAAGTTGTAGTAATCAAAACACAAATTAAAAAAGTTACAGTATATTAAAAATACCAATGGTTCACTTTCATCAAGATATTATCCAACATGCCACATGTGCAAACATGAGAATCCATTAAACTAACTCTTAATTACTGTATTGGGTATCAACAAGGGTACAAAATACAAATGTATTAAACTGATAAATGAAAAGGAGCTATAGGGCTACACTTACTTCATTTTTTAGTAACCAAGATGATCAAACACCAGGTGCAGAAAATTCATAAAATTGAAAATAAACACTGTTAGTGATGATAATTGTGATGCTATCCAGCTAGTGATTTCACAAGAGGAATTGGGATTGAAGAAGGAACAGGCTTATAGATTTCAAGGAAGAAAATTAAATTAGAAGTGTATTAACCATAACAGTTTCCCAGGGTAAAATACGATGCTTGCTAACTGCCTTGTCATGTTCCCAAAGACACACCACACTGAAAAAATCTCTTATCATATCTTGACACACACTGATCTGCAGATTAAATGATGTTTTAACTACACCTTATCTTATCATAGACACACTTAATTACAGGATATTACTTCACAACTTCATAAAAGTCTCACAACACCATCAACAGCAAAATTCCTTTACATGAAACATCACTACAGAATACTGAAAAAGGTATCTGCTTTACGCCTAATCAAATTCAATTCAAATTCATGAGAAAAAGAGTGAAATAATTATACCACTGATCTACCAAGGTTTATGTTGTGTATACTATAAGAATTTTTTTTTTTACCCAGCTGTTCAATATTCAGATTGTCACTAATGTACAGAAAAAAAGGAAGAAGAAAAGAAGAAAAAAAAAAGGGGGGGGGTATCTGGTAAGTAAATCTGGATGCATGGGAGTGGTCAAGTGGTAGTAATGTAAGCTTCAGAGTAATGATCAATAATGGAACTAACTGGTGGAAACAATGGCATCAGGATATTCATAGTGAAAAAATAAAGGAATGCTGGGAATCAACATGTTTAATAAAACTGGACATATGGTTGGTTTAGGTGGCACTGGTCATGTTATGCAAGGATGCTAAAGAAATTACAGAGAAAGCTGATACATTCAGGAACAAAGGAGTAGTTTAAAAAAAAAAATAGAACTATAACATAATGATTTGTTTAATTATATTGATTTCTAACAGTGCATATGCAGATTAATCAACTTCACACACTGACACACAATTGTACTACAGGTTACAGGCAAAAATGTTCTTATTTTAGACGTTATCCACTAGTATATTATGATGAAAGATTTTACCTCAGAGAAGGAATCAACGGAAAACCGCGCACTAATTCCAGAAACCTTATCCTCTTCAGTTACTGGTGGAATGTAATCTTCGTCGTCACTGGTTAGACCCAACTCATCTCCATAGCAAGTGTGGACCCACTGCCACATCTCTTGCATTGACATTTGCTGCAAGGCCAAAGCAAATTAATAATTGTATAACAATAATCACAGCTAATAATTCCAGTAAATATCTACGATTACAAACATGAACAATCTTTAAATAATAGCTGAACTGTTATCACCAGTAACACTGGAATGCCATGGACTGGGAAAAGTGCAGTAATTAGTATCACTACTATTACACAAGAACTGCACTGGCATCTTAAGTTACATAATAGCATATGTAAAATATTAAATGTACCAGAAGTACTATTTAAATCACTGACCTGACTTTTTTTTTTTTTTTTTCCCTAACATATTTGAGGCTGGGATTCCTCTTCCCCACACTTCATCATAATTAAAATCTCATTCACAATATCTAATTCATTTCCCTGGTATAGACCCTTCGGATATTTCCTTTCTTCTAAGAGTATGATAATATTTTAGTATTACCTGTAAGCTTTCCAATTAATTAATCTAAAGGTCAATGTCAAAAGACAAGTAATCAGGAATATTATGTGACAAACATTAGCACGATATTGAGGGCAACTGATAGATCATGGTGGTTGACCTGTATTTGTTATCTGGCCGGTGATATGCACAGAGAGGCTAAGTACCACAAACCCGATTCCAAACTCCCCTGTAATAAAGAGGAACTTTGGTGAGAATGAGGGGAAGATCTCCTGATGTTTGATTTGTTTGGCCATAATTCTGTCCATTTATAATTCTTGGCCAATCCTAAACAGCAGAACTCAGGAACATATTACTACATCATTTAGAAAATTTTACTTCAACAAATAAAATCCGATATATAAAGGTAGCGAAAAAAACTGGAAATGGATTCAGAGGATGGCTTTGTATAAACTTTAATTCCTGGAAGAGAACACATTTGAAAAACATCCTGCAAAACATCAGCTATATTCCATTTGGATATTACTAATGGCAACACACTAGGAAAGATATTAAGCAGCCTTTGTAATTATTTAAGTGAACTGGCTGAGTTACAAATCTGCCACATAATGAAAATCCACAGCCTGTTTCCAGTCATTCGACCAGGACAGAAATGGATGGATGAAGCCCGCATCTAGCGCGAGGATAGAAATTGTGCCGGCTGCCAAAGCCTGTCGCACTCCTCTGGGGTAATGATTAATGAATGACAGGTGAAATGAAATGATATTGGAGAGTGTTGCTGGAGTGAAATATGACAGGGAAAACCGGAGTACCCAGAGGAAAACCTGTCCCACCTCTGCTTTGTCCAGCACAAATCTCACATGGAGTGACCGGCATTTAAACCACGGAACCCAGCGGTGAGAGGCCGGCACGCTGCCACCTGAGCCACAGAGGCTCTAAATCTGCCACACAGATCATTTTTGTTCACAGTTTGTCTGTAACTGGCTTGGTATCAATGGACTATTCTAGCTACAAGTACAGATACTCATTTTTGGTGTAGGATGAGCTTATTCTATCACCTGTTCAGAAGTCCGCCTTCATAGCATTTTGGTTAGAACTATTAGCTGCTGTCCTCTGGGGGCCTGGTTTTGATTCCTGGAACTGTCAGAAATTTAAGAATGACAGGAGGGTTGGCATGTGGTTAAACAAGAGTTTACTTTTCTAGCTGTTCAGAAGATGATTTTGATTGGTTTCGATTGGTGTGAGCAGGGGCGAAGCGTCAGGGGAGACAGGGTAGACAGCGTGTACCCTTAACATTTTGTGAAAGAAATATTGTCTAGTTAATTCATTTACTTTTTAGAACATTAATTATTTCCAGATTCGTGACATTACTGTATTCCCCGCTTTACTTATTTTCATCTCACTTCGGCAATGCTAAGGCTCGCGTTAGTTACACAAAGCACATAGGTGAAAGTAGATGCTGTCCATTCTGTGATTTTCCCTTTGATTTTCAAAGCTTTCAGACAGAGCAACACTAACACTATCTGTAGGTGCTGACTGTGGAACTATGACTTTCCTATAGCGAGATGTCTCCGCCCAGTAGACAGACTTACCAGCGTCTCTTCTTGCTCTCATTGCCTAGTATTTGGATCTCTCTTATGAAGGTGCTCTTATTGGCTACCATCTTAGACATGCTTTTAATGATATTAATTTTAATTTACTTTATTATAAGACACATCTAAAATAAATTTATAATATTTAAATACAAAGTATAGTAAACTTACACCTACTAAATGAATGACAGCATCAAAACCCTTCAAGTACGTGCATTTTCTTGGCGGCCAATATTAGCTGTGGTATTATAACCCCAACAACTATTGGCTTCCAGTCTTAATAAGGTACTCCAGAGTACGCACACGGAAAAAATTGCTTAACTTGATGCTGTATATTCCGTTAAAGTCAGTTTCTAGTGAACGCGCTATGAGTGCATTCAAATTAATTAAAACGTATTTAAGGAATTGGAACTCTAGCTATAGAGAAGAAATTTCTGTGGAATCTTAGCAAGACGCCTGACTTCAAGACGAGAGTAATAGATATATTTGCCGAAATGAAGGAGAGGCGGATTAAACTCATTTACAAGAATATTGTTTAAGATGACTTGTATGAACAACTATTTATTTCTTATTTCTCTTATTAAATCTACATAACAATGAAATATATTGCTATTTTTATACTAAAAGTATGTTGTTATTTGACAACTCCCGCGGCCTATTTCGTCTATATTGAAAAATAAAGCAAGTGCACGTAGGATTATAGGTTGTTATAGGGTTTGTCTTATTTTCAGAGTCATTAATATAATACTGAATACAGATGTATGCGCCGAAAACAAAATACCATATAATAATATGATTAAAACAGTTTAAATAAAAGAAATCTCTATCTACCCCCTTACTTAGTTCACGCTTCGCCACTGGGTATGAGCTATTGTTAATTTCAGGATTAAGAATGGGAATGATGTTGCAAGATTTTATGCAAGGTATTATTCTGATTTACCTGGTGAAAAGGAAAATAGCAATCAGAATGACTCAAATGATTCATTCATATGTAGTCAGGTTATTCTAAAGTACTGAGAAGAAACTTATCCTGTGGGACTGATTTTGTTCAGTCTTAACATTCCATTAGGGGGCTGCCTAGTTAAAGTAATAAAGTCACTCTCAAGGACGTGGGTTCGCTGTCAGAGAGTTGAAAATATTAGAAGCGTGATTTCCACTTCTGGAGGGGTAAACAGTCTTAGAGTTCACTCATCTATACCAAAAAGGAGTATCTGGTTAAATCCAGGGTGCAAATGCAGCAGAGCATAGCGCTAATCACTCTATCTTACCCACTGCTGAGGTTAAGGATAGTGGAAGCCTTAAATCTTTCAGTCCATCCAGGGCTTTCATGGCCCGTATGCAGATAGTTTTGCTTTCTTTCTTTCTTTCTTTCTTTCGACATTCTTTTTGTACATATACATAAAGGACTCTACTGAGAAATTAGACAAGTTACGGTTTGCTAGTTGTCATTGCACCTTCAAAGCTGACCTTTATTTTAAGTTGACCAGATATGACAGAAAAACACAAGTGGATTCTCTGAATTGTTGGTAGAGCTGTGTTAATGCAAAGATCAAAAGAGACTTTATGAACACTGCCAAGATAGTTAATGAATTTGAAAGCTGAATAGTTTTGAGGAAGAAATTTGTGTAAAGAAAGACTCATAAGGTTTGGAGAGGCAAAATGAAGAAATTCTTAGGGATAGGCTCAGTAGTAACACCCATGCTTCAAGAATGTGAATATATCAAAACTTTCCTCCTGAACTGAAACTGTACACAAATGCATGGATAACACATACACGTCACGGAAAGGGATGGTTGTAGGACTTCATTACAAGAACACAAAGTGAAACTGGTATGTTTTGTTGATTCTGGAAAATAGACCATGCTATCTTATACACAGAACATATTAGCATATGACTAGTCATCTTCAATACGTTGTGTCTCAATGTAGTCCAGGTGGAGTGACTAATGGGACGATGCCTTTTCAGGCTTCTGCTTCAAGGCAAATGTGAGTGGCTTGTGATCGCTGAACAGAGTGAAGCATCTTCCTTTAAGCATGTGCCTTAACTTCTCTACTGAAGCATATGCAGCATGGAGTTCACAATCCTAAACAGACCATTGTTGTTACAAAGGTAATAGTTTGTGGCTGAAAAACGTTCATGGTTCCCAATTACCTTTTACATGTTGCTGAACGGATGCTCCAATTACTTTCAGTGATGCATCACCCATTAGAGAAACTCGTGTATCAAGTGAAGAGTGTTCTAGAAGTGCAGTTTTGGCAAAGGCATGCTTTTGATCATGAAATGCTTCTTCTGATTCAGGAGTCTGTGAAGGTCATGAGTAGGTTTTGGGTTACCTAACAAGAATCTGTTCAGAGGAGCAGCTATGGTACCTGCATAGTGGATAAAATGTCTGTAGAAACTGACTAGCCCCAAAAGTTTACAGTGGTCTCAGATGTTCGATGGTTTAGAAAAGTTTGTTATTGTTACAACTCTGCTTGGAGGTGGCCGTATTCAGTTTGAGTTCACTAAATAACCAGAAACTGAAATTCATGTGAGTCAAACACACACTTTATGGAATTAATCGCTACTTTAAGGTCACAGAATCCTGCGAATAGCTGACGTAAATGCTCGAGATGCTTGTCCTCGTCTCGGGATGAGACCAAAAGGTCATCAATGAAGACATAACAGAAATTAAGATTACGCGTGATTTCATCCATAAAACATTGATAAGTCTGGGCAGTATTACAGAGGTCTAATTACATGGAAGTAAATTCATATAACCCAAATGGAGTTGTAACTGCAGTCCTGGGAATTTGGTGGAAAGCATGGGCAAGATCAATAGTTGAGAATACACGACGTCCATGAAGGTTGATTGAAAAAGTCTTTGATGTGGCGGACTGGGTAGTGGTCAGGAACTGTGTGAGCATTCAGTTGACAGCAGTTCGCACAGGGTCGCCAACGGCTGTTCTTCTTGTGGATCATGTGCAGTGGTAATGATCAACAACTTGTGAACTGCTAGCAAATTCCTTGTGCAACTGTGAATTCAAATTCTTGTTTGACAATGGAATACCTCTCAGGTGGCAGTCGACGTTGTCTCAATTGAACTGGTGGACCTGGACTGGTTATAATGTAATAACATGGAGTGCCGAACTGCTGTACCAGTTCAAGATGGATGTGTAATTTCCATGAACTAAGTAGCTGGTAATAACGTGAATCACCAACTATTGTTGGAACTGATACACAAGTGATACACTGAATGCGTCCAATACTCGTCAAGTTGATGGTTCAGTCGACGAGACGATTATGGCAAAGATCTGGAAGGATTCCGTAGAATGCTAGGAAATCAGCTCCAATGACTGGGAGTGTTTGTGTGTAACATCTGGGATGAAATGCATTGTGAATTCATGATATAGGTAGACATCAATTTCTGATAGTTGCATGACTGCAAGTCTTTACATCTGTTCCAGAGGCGGCAAAAAACTGGTACTCTTCTCTGGTATGGCAGGGTAGGCGAGTTGCATCAGTAGCCGTCACTACTGACTCCCAGAACTGTTTCCTGCTTGTATGGAGGATGACACTGACGAGAATTAGAAACAAACTTTTGATGATCCAGCAAACATTTATCTTAACTGAAGTTGTTTTTTATTATTATTATTATTATTATTATTATTATTATTATTATTATTATTATTATTATTATTATTATTATTATTATAACTGGTTCATGATGTGGGTTATTGTAGTCACATCCTAGTTTGTGAACCATGGGCAACAGCTGAGTGGCCTAGTAAGTGGTCCTGAGAGTCGGGATACCAGTTCCTACAGAATGGGAGTGGCCATCTCGGATATATTCTGAATCGTGGCCTTCCTTGTGCTCTGGCAGCTAGGGCTATACAATCCACTGGTGGTCCCTAACCTGTTAGAGGAGAGATCCTCACTTGGACTATGTGTAAGTAGGGTAGCATCCTGCTTCATGAATTTACCGAGCTCAGAACGTTTTAAGCAAGCCTCAGATCTATGGGAGTAACGGAGTCCCACTCCCATTTGACAGGCGAGGGACTCCTTGGAAACAATTAGGTGAATAATATGGAATTCGATGGGGAGCTATCAATATTAATGGGGCTTATGGAAGAAAGAAAGAAAGAAGAATTGGTCCGCTCCGCTCTCCTCCGCTCCGCTCCCCTCCCCTCCGCTCCCCTCCCCTCCCCTCCCCTCCGCTCCGCTCCCCTCCGCTCCGCTCCACCAGACGTGTGGTAAAAGGCTGGTAGCGTTCACACGAGACACTTTGTGTGGCGCAACATCCATCCACTCTCGTCAACAGCAGGCTGCTGTCAACCGGCCTGAAGTGTCTTCCACTCTGGGCGACAGGAAGCTCCCTAAATCAGATTAGCTCGTTCAGGCGGTCAACATTGTGTGCGCCACAAGTTCGAAGTTTTTGTTTCAAAATCTCAGTTCCATTCATAGATACTGAAAAGTTAATAATAGAAATACAAAATCGCCATTGTCTGTGGGATTAATGAACAACAGACCATTCAAATAAAATTAAAGGCTTCAAATGTGGAATGAAGTTTCCCATGAAGTGATTTCACTTTTTGCCAAACTGGACAATTCCAAAGAGAAAGAAGTTGATAACTACAGTAATAGGCTATATGTATAGGCTATGTGTTATATGTTAACTATTTATTCGATATTACAATAACATGGGTCATTGAAAAATAATTAATCAAGGTTTTTTAGCAGTCTTTATTTCAAAAGAACTGCTTTCAGTTAAATTACATAATAACATTTTCTCATTTGGACCGAGCACGATAGCTGCAATCGCTTAAGTGCCGGCCATTATCCAGTATTCGGTAGATAGTGGGTTCGAACCCAACTGTCGGCAGCCCTGAAGACAGTTTTCCGTGGTTTCCTATTTTCACACCAGGCAAATTAATTAAGGCCACAACCGCTTCCTTCTCACTCATAACCCTTTCCTGTTCCATCGTCGCCATAAGAACTATCTGTGTCGGTGCGACGTACAGCAACTCGTAAAAAAAATTAAATCTTATTCGTGGGAACTACCAGTGTTTTATTTACAGAAGTTAGGTGTAAGTAGCAAGGCCATATTGGTAGCTCACTAAATCAGTCCTTCAAACGGTCAACATTGTGTGCGTCACAAGTTCGAAGTTTTTGTTTCAAAATATCGGCGGAATACATTTTGCTTGCTTCAAGGATTGACAACAATTCAAACAAATTCTCACTTATACGATAGTAATTAAAGAACATTCTTGGATCACTGGTACGTTCATCTAGAAGAACGATGAGCTCCTTGTTCTAGGTGATATGAATTCTATGGATGGACCCAATGAACCTTAGTACTCTGCTTTCACCTCAACCTTCTTTTCATAAGAATATAAATCCCAAGGATAACGTTCACATCCATGGACCAGATTCAAACCAAGTCGCAAAATATGTGGTGGGGACTAGAAGTTGCCAGCAAGTTGACGGAAGTGGACAGCAGGCGTCTGAGAAGTGGAGTGGAGTGATGTGGCGTGGCGTGGAAAGCAAGTGGACCGTGTGAAAGGAGCCTAAGGGGAGATAACGAGGAAGAGATAGGAGATTATAAAGTGTACTTGACGGGTGTTAAAAAGGGAAGGGCAGAATCTGGGGTAGGGCTGTTCATCAGGAATAATATTGCACGCAACATAGTTTCTGTTAGGCATGTAAACGAGCGAATGACGTGGGTAGATTGGCAGTTGGAGGAATTAAGACGAGAATTGTCTCAGTGTATTCACCATGTGAGGGTGCAGATGAGGATGAACTTGACAAGTTTCATGAAGCATTGAATAACATCATAGTCAGGGTCAACAGCAAGGATAGGATAGTGCTCATGGGCGATTTCAATGCGAGAGTTGGAAATACAACTGAAGGATACGAAAGGGTGATTGGTAAATGTGGGGAAGATATGGAAGCTAATGGGAATGGGAAGCATTTGCTGGACTTCTGTGCTAGTATGGGTTTAGCAGTTACTAATACATTCTTCAAGCATACGGCTATTCACCGCTACACATGGGAGGCTAGGGGTACCAGATCCATAATAGACTATATCTTACAGGGTGAGTTGGCCGTGCAGTTATGGGCGCACGGCTGTGAGCTTGCATTACATGTTATAATTTTCATGTTTAGGTCCGTACTGAAATGTACAATGAAGTCAAATAAATATTAAAGTTTATTTATTCCGCCTGTTCAATACATAAAACAGGTGGAATAAATAAACTTTAATATTTATTTGACTTCATGTGAGCTTGCAGCCGGGAGATAGCGGGTTTGAACCGCACCATCGGCAGTGCTGAAGATAGTTTTCCATGGTTTCCAATTTTCACACCAGGCAAATGCTGGGACTGTACCTTAATTAAGGCCACAGCTGGTTCCTTCCCATTCCTAGGCCTTTCCAATTCCATTGTCTCCATAAGACCTATCTGCGTCGGTGTGACGTAAAGCAAATAGCAAAAAAAACTATCCTAACATCTTAACAGACTTTGAATTCAGGAAATCTGTTAGGAATGTATGGGTTTTTCAGAGATTTTTCGATGAAACAGATCACTATCTGATCTGCAGTGAACCAAGTATCTCTAGGCCTAGGATAGAGAAAGTGAAATCTCTCTGCAAACGAATACGGATAGAAAATATCCAGGACGAGGAAATTGGACAGAAGTACATGGATGTGATTAATGAGAAGTTTTACAAAGTGGACAGTAAGTTTCAGGATATAGAAAGAGAATGGGTGGCGTACAGGGATGCTGTAGTAGCAACAGCAAGGGAACGTCTAGGAACAACTGTGTGTAAAGATGGCAAAAAGCTAACATCTTGCTGGAATGATGAAGTGAGAGCTGCTTGCAAATGTAAAAAAAGAAGGCTTATCAGAAATGGCTCCAAACAAGGGCTGATGCAGACAGGGAATTTTACATAGATGGAAGAAACAGAGTGAAACAAATAGTTGTTGAATGCAAAAAGAAGTCGTGGGAAGATTTTGGTAATAACCTGGAAAGGCTAGGTCAAGCAGCAGAGAAATCTTTCTGGACAATAATAAAGAATCTTAGGAAGGGAGGGAAAGAGGAAATGAACAGTGTTTTGGGTAATGCAGGTGATCTCATAATAGATCCCAGGGAATCACTCGACAGGTGAAGGGAATATTTTGAAAATTTTCCGCAACATAAAAGGAGATCTTCATGGTGGTGTCATGGACAACAGAGCTCATGGGGAGGAGGTAAATTATATTGGTGAAATTACACTTGAGGAAGTGGAAGGGATGGTAAATAAACTCCATTGTCACAAAGCAGCAGGAATAGATGAAATTAGACCTGAAATGGTGAAGTACAGTGGGAAGGCAGGGATAAAATAGCTTCAGAGAATAATATTAGCATGAAGTGTTGGTAAGGTACCTTCAGATTGGACAAAAGCAGTAATTGCAGCTATCTATAAGCAAGGGAACAGGATAGATTGCAACAACTATCGAGGTATCTCATTGATTAGTATACCAGGCAAAGTATTCACTGGCATCTTGGAAGGGAGGGTGCGATCAATGGTTGAGAGGAAGTTGGATGAAAACCAGAATGGTTTCAAACCACAGAGGGGCTGTCAGGATCAGATTCTCAGTATGCGCCAGGTAACTGAAAAATGCTACGAGAGGAATAGAGAGTTATGTTTATGTTTCGTAGATCTAGAGAAAGCGTAGGACAGGGTACCGAGGGACAAGTTGTTCACCATACTGGGGGGACTATGGGATCAAGGGTAGATTATTAAAATCAATCAAAGGCATTTATGTTGACAACTGGGCTGCAGTGAGTTCTTGGTACAGGGTTCTTACAGGTGTTAGATAAGGCTGTAATCTTTCACCTTTGTTGTTCGCAGTTTACATGGATCATCTGCTCAAAGGTATAAAGTGGCAGGGAGAGATTGAGTTAGGTAGAAATGTAGTAGGCAGTCTGGCCTATGCTGACGACTTGGTATTAACCCAATCGCATCATTTGATGACCCTAGCTCGTCATAGTTATTCGTGGCATATGAATCAAATGACAAGCTCTGCTCGCGGCGATGCACTGTATATCAATCCATGTAGTTCAGTCACTAACCCACAGATGCCACTTGTATGCTTTCTGGGCTGAAGTTTACACATGTGGCTTCAATTTCTTCCCTTTCACCAGGTTCTCGCACACTTCTGGAACAAGAGATAAGAGAATCTTTTTCCATATTATTTTGCTCTTGTCAGCTGCCATCATGGCGTCAAGAAGATGTACTGGTGTTGATGAAGAAGGAATACGGAAGCTAATAGATAGTGTTTTAGAGAGTGATACTGAAGGCAGTGATGTTTGTGATGATGAAATAGACCCTGAAGTCCTTAGTTCGAGTACTAGCGATGCGTATAATAGTTCTGATGACACAGAAAATGATGCAAATAATGACAGTGTGCCCAGTCTTTCGAAACAAGCTCGTACCACGGCACAGACTAATTTGACTGACTGGAACTGGACAAAAAGTGACAATAAACCTGTTGTACATAAGTTTAGTGAATACAATGGGGTTAGTGAAAAACTGAAAAAGTTTGATACGCAGCCACTTTCTGAACTCTCAGTTTTTTGTGAATACATGAACCCTTTGTCTGAAAAAATATCTGTCGAGACAAATTCATATGCAGCAAAACAGTTGAGCAATCCTGACAGAAAAAAGTTGAAGGACGATGACAAATGGTTTGAGACTACATCCGACGAAATTAGGGCATATTTTGTGTTAGTTATACTAATGTCACAAGTGCGAAAGTCAGTTATACTAATGTCACAAGTGCGAAAGTCAAGAATACAGTTATAGTGGAGTAAGAACAGGTGTAAAAACACTCCTATTTTTCGTGAAACCATGAGCAGGGGAAGATTTATTATAATTTCACGATTTTTACATTTTGTTGACGATGAACAAGTCGATAGTAGTGACAAACTAAGAAAGATTAGCCCTATAATACAACATTTCTGCTCCAAATTTTCAGCAATATATTCACCTTCACAAGACATTGCTCTAGATGAAAGTCTAATGAAGTTCAGAGGCCGCCTTTCATTTGTCCAGTGTAATAGGTCTCAACGTTCTAGGTTTGGAATAAAAATTTACAAAATTTGTGAATCAAGTTCTGGCTACTGTCTGTCATTCAAAATTTATGTAGGGTGATGATGTAATGGATCCAAGTCTGCCAGCAAGTACAAATGTTGTGCTCAACATGTGTGAACCCTTGTTAGGCCGAGGGCATACATTGTTTTTAGATAACTGGTATTCTTCCCCAGATTTATTCAAAAGGCTACACAACAAGCAGATGAATGTAATTGGAACTGTTAGACAGAACCGAAAAGACATGCCTCGCCAAATCAGTAAGATGAAACTAAAACGAGGAGAGTATGAGACATGGGCTGCCAACAGTATGTTGTGTGTGAAGTGGGAAGATAACAAAGATGTTTGCTTTCTCACCACTAAACACAAATAAGCTGACATGACAGGGTCAGGCAAACTCAGACAAAAGAGAGGACAGACCCCGAGGGAAGAAGTGATAAAGCCCAAGTGTGGCCTTGAATACAAGAAGGGGATATGTGGTGTTGACCTTCAGGATCAGGTTACAGCTCTATTCCCCGTCCTGCGACGCACACTGAAAGGGTATAGGAAAATATTCTTTTACCTCCTAGATATGTGTATTTTCAATTCCTTCACTGTGTATCACAAGATCACTGCTACATGCTGCTATGAGCTACACGGACTTCAGAACTAGCATTGCACAGCAGCTACTAGAGACTTTTCAGTTGTCGGAGTACTCGGTTCGAGGTCGACCTTCAGCGAACACCACCCCATCCAGATTACAAGCTAAATCACGGGCCCACTTTCCCATGCGTATTCCCCCTGCAGAGAAGAAATCAAAAGTCACAAGAAGGTGTTTTGTGTGCTACAGCCGGGGTAAAATAAGTGAAAGTTGCTGGCAGTGCAAAAAGTGTGGCATAGCTCTTCACTTAGAAGAATGTTTTGAGGTGTACCACACCCAGCAGACGTACTAAAATAGCGGCATTGGTGAGTTTATTACTTCGTTATCATGCATGCAAATTTTCAGAAAGGAATATTTACTGGTTGGTTTTGTATGATTTTCTAAATAATAGTGTGATGACGAAGGCCGTAGAGCGGTATTTAAATGTGATTTCTTAGTGAACTCAAATGGTATTTAAATGTGAGGCGAATGGGTTAATGGCAGATTGTGGCGAAAGACTGCAGTCTAATACCTTGCAACTTGAAAATAGGTGCAATGAGTATGGTATGAAAATTAGCCTTTCGAAGACTAAACTGATGTCAGTAGGTAAGAAATTCAACAGAATTGAATGTCAGATTGGTGATACAAAGCTGGAACAGGTAGATAATTTCAAGTATTTGGGATGTATGCTCTTCCAGGATGGTAATATAGTAAGCGAGATTGAATCAAGGAGCAGTAAAGCTAATGCAGTAAGCTAGCAGTTGCGATCAACAGTATTCTGTAAGAAGGAAGTCAGCTCCCGGACGACACTATCTTTACTGTACATTGGTCTGTTTTCAGACCAACTTTGCTTTACAGGAGCGAAAGCTGGGTGGACTCAGAATATCTTATTCATAAGTTAGAAGTAACAGACATGAAAGTAGCAAGAATGATTGCTGGGACAAACACGTGAGAACAATTGCAGGAGGGTACTCGGAATGAGGAGATAAAGGCTAATTCAGGAATGAACTCGATGGACGAAGCTGTACGCATAAACCGGCTTTGGTGGTTTGGTCATATGAGGCGAATGGAGGAGGATAGGCTACCTGGGAGAATAATGGATTCTGTTATGGTTGGTAGGAGAAGTAGAGGGAGACCAAGACGACGATGGTTAGACTCAGTTTTTAACGATTTAAAGATGAGAGGTATAAAAACAAAAATGATGCCACAGCACTAGTTGCAAATAGAGGATTATGGTGACATTCAGTAAATTCACAGAGGCTTGCAGACTGAACGCTGAAAGGCATAGCGATCTACAATGATGATATATGTATGTATGTTATTATAACACATAAAGGGAATGTATTATGTTCCCGAAACATGTTTGAATACATGATTTTCGATGAATAATGTGTACTGAGAAGGTGGACCAAGCATATACTATTTTAAATAGTTTTTAATAGCTTTAGAAAAGTCCATACGGGAACAAATACAAACACCCATTATGGTTAAATTTATCAACAGGTACGATGAATGGCGTTGCAAAGACGAATGTCCAGAATGACTTTTTTGCATCAACATTTCAGTTCAGAATTTTGTCAGTCCATGAATTTGAATTTGTACAGATGCGATGGAGGTGTGCTCAGAGGTTGATGTCATCACTGAGGTGTTAGGTGTTGAAGGGGACTATTCAATTAATTTGTCGGTTTTCTTCACAAGTGTGTTGAGGCTACCTTCGGCAACTGTGAGAATTTTCTGGTCATTAGAAGGGAGGCAAGACATCCAGATGCTTTTAAGCATGTTTTCCATCATTGTGGTACCTGCTACAGTTATCAATCTGCAAAGTAGTTCAGATGGAATGTGATCTTGGAGTTCCTCTGTTCGTAAAAGTTTCTCCATTCATTTCACTTCAGTCTGCAACGTGCATTCAATTTATGCTTGTTTTGTCATGCTGTACTTATCGGCAGCTGGCAGTGACGAAAGGATATCTCAAAATTCGTTAGCTAATTTTTATGCCAAGCTTGTTATTGCAATGGCTATATTTTGTTTCATCGTCAGTTACTTTAGTGAGAATGAACTGTCTACAAATGGAGGAAACATAAGAACTGGATTATGTGTCCAAAAGGCTGGTTCAACAGATATGGGGTTTAGAAACGAATGATCTTCGGATGACGTGAGGTTATGGATTCATAAAACAAAATTATAATGTAGATGATTATGTTATTGTTTCTACATCCCACTAACTACTTCTGATGGTTTTTGGAGATGCTGAGGTGCCAGAATTTTGTCCCGCAGAAATTCTTTTACATACCGGTAAATTTACCAACACGAGGCTGCCGTAGGGCTATTAGAGCACCTTCAAATACCACCGGACAGAGCCAGGATCGAACCTGCCAAGTTGGGGTCAGAAGGCCATTGCCTCAACCATCTGAGCCACTCAACCCAGCATTTTAATGAAGATTATGTGCAATACAATGTAATGTTTGAAACAAATATGTTTTTAGTACTTGCTTCTTCATCAGTTTTCAGATCACATCAGTTTCACAATATGCAGCCTTTACTGCGTAATAATACACAAGCCGTTTATTATAACACCGCTTTAATAATCAACAACATATACAAACAACAGTTAATATACAAAGACATGAAATGTCTCTGGTATGTTTATCATTGAAAAGCACCAACAGACAGCACTCTCTGCATTACTGAAACACATTCTACAATTTTGAAGAAGTTGGAAATTTATCAAAAACTTTGTTCCTTCCAGAAGGCAAATAATACTTTAATATTACCTGTAAACTTTCCAAATAATTAATCTAACGGTCAGTATCAAAAGACAAGTAATCAGGACAACTAATTTTTCAGAAATGCACTGCAAGTGGCTAGTTACTTAGAGAGGATTGCACTATACAAACACCATTTACCGGAAACCACAAAAACTTTGCATCTGCATGGTATTTTCAAAGTTTGGTTATTTTTTTGAACAGGCATTGTACACGGTGGGCGATAAGTGCCTGTACCCCTGTAGCTGTTTCGTATCAAATGTTATTTATGAAGGTTGGTAGCTATATTACCTCTTATTAATTGCTGGAATCAAGTGTTGGAATACAGAGGGGCCCAGAAAATGTAGACACTTTTTGACTGTTAATATCTTTGGAACAAAATGACATATTGCTGCAATTATTGCACGGTAGCGTAGTCCATTGTTTTCTCAACAGATGATGGTCATGTCAATGGCGCGACAATCTTGGTGCGTGTTTTCCAGCAGATGACAGTGAAGTAAGATTGTCATTTGAGCAACGCAAGGCCATATTGAAATGGTACTAAGAGTACGAAAGCACGACGGAGGTACAACGATAATGGCATAATGCGTATGGAATTCAGCCGCCACCACCAACACGTACAACAATTTATCATATTCGGGATAAATTTGAAGCTGACGGTACTGTTAAGGATGTGCATAAGAAAAGGTCTGGCCGACCAAAAACATCAACAAGTCCAGCTTCCAGTGCTGCTGTCTTGCAACATTTTACTAGGTCACCTCAAAAATCTGTGAATCAGGGTGCACGCAAAAGCGGGGTAAGCTGATCAACCGTATGACGAATTCTGATGGCTGCGAAGTGGAAAGTATACATTCCAGGATCAGTGTTCGCTATAAGAGAGGACGACCCAAATTGAAGGATGGAATACTGCGTGTGGTTTGAAGGCATGCTTCGCGAGGATGAACGGTTTGCAGGGATGGTTATCTGGTCTGACAAGGCGCAATTCAAACTGAACGGTACTGTAAACTGCCACAACTGTGCGTACTGGGCTCCTGAAAATCCTCACATTCATATGGACGAACATGTTAATCTACTCTGTGTTAATGTGTGGTGTGGTCTGTCATCGCACGGTTTGATTGGCCCATTCTTCTTTGAAGGTACCTTAACTGGTAAGGTGTATCTTCATATGCTGCAAACATCGATTTTACCTGCCATCCGAGAGGTGTTTGGAAATGAAAGATTTTACCTACAACAAGATGGTGCTCTTTCTCATTACCACAGAGATGTCAGGGCGTACTTAGATGAAAATCTACCTGGACGATGGATAGATCACAGAGGAGCTATTGAGTACCCACCACGGTCTTCAGACCTTACACCTCTTAACTTCTACCTATGGGGGACCTTGAAAAATGTTTATCGACAGAAGCCAGCTACAATGAACCAGCTACGAGAAACCATCAAGGTGCCCTGTGCGGCTATCATACAGGCAACACTGACAGCCATAGTTCGGTCAGCAGTTCAGCGCTATCGACATTGTTTGGCTGCTAATGGGGGTCACTTTGAACACTTAAAATAACTTTCCCCCATGCAAGAATTGTAACGGTATGTCATTTTCTTCCAATAATACTGACTATCAAAGAGTGCCTACATTTTTCTGGACCCCTCTGTACATACTGTCGCAGTCAAGTGTTAGTGTGAAGCCATGGCAGATGTGAGCTGTAAGAGTTACACTACTGAGGAGAGATTAGTGGCAAGTGTGTGGGTGCATGAATGACAACACACAGAGCAGACGATAGGACAGATTATGAGAGGATTCCAGGAAAGATTTAATACGGCTCCACCGTGAAAAGCAACACTTACCGATATGGACAGACATACTTTTGCCTTGGGCAGTATTAAAGACAGGCCGCGGAATGGAAGGAAGGAGATACGAGAAGAAACATTTGCTGGAGTCTGTGCTTCAATTGAATAATCTCCTATGAAGTAGACGCATAAACGTGCTTTGAAACTCACTATACCGAGGACAACAATGCAAGGTTATATTAAAAAATACCTTAAGTTCAGACCTTTTCAACTGACGTTCGTAAACGAGTTATCAAGATAGAGACCGGAATAAGCGCATTTTTCCCTGCCGTGCTTTGTTAACTAAATTCCCAAATGCGGTGAACTATGCCAAGGTTATGTTTTCAGATGAATGTGCTATTTATCGCAGCTAACGTGCTAGAAACGTTGTTGTATGGGCCAAAGAAAATCCTCATTAACACAGCTGAGTTGGAAAGGAACCCGCCTCATGTAATGATATGGGCAGCAATGACAACAACATCTGCTTAACCATACTTTTTTGAAGGGAATGTGAATGGTGCAAGTAATTTACACATGTTAAAACATGGTTAATTCCCCAGCTTGAGGAAAGGGGCCTTACAGAACGCATATGGTTGCAGCAAGATGGAGCGCCTACTCACTACGCTCTTGCAGTGCGCAAGTTCCTAAAGAAACATTTCCCAGGACGGTGGATATGTCATGGTACATTAGCAACACCAGCTCTCTTGAAATGGTCACCAAGTCGTCCAGACCTCACCATACCTGACAACTCGTTACGGGGAGTCATTAAGGCACATGTATCTGCATGTGGTTATGCTACAAATGAAGAACTACGCAATGCTCTTGATAAGGCATTTCGCAGTATAATACGGAAATTATATTTTACTATGTTTAAATAACTTCACGTTAATATTGTATTCAGCACTGCAAACAGCAGAACAAGTTCGCCACTTCACTACACTCACTCTCTCGCAGAGTATGTTCAAGTTCTTTCTCCTTTTCAGGATAAGGCACACACAATACAACAAAGCCTACCTGATAAAGACAATTAACTGTAAGCAGATTTATGTTAATTAGACCTCAAACATGTGTTTAAAATAAATAACAGAAAATGAATGAGATATTGCAACATAATACATATGCAGACAGACTAAATGACTAAAATGGTAGAGTACCAGTTTTTTTTTTTTTTTTTTTTTTTTTTTTTTGTACAACTTGTTTTTACGTCGCACCGACACAGATAGGTCTTATGGTGACGATGGGACAGGAAAGGGCTAGGAGTGGAAAGGAAGCGGCCGTGGCCTTAATTAATTAATTAATTAATTAATTAATTTGCCTGGTGTGAAAACGGGAAACCACGGAAAATCATCTTCAGGGCTGCCGCCAGTGGGGTTCGAACCCACTATCTCCCGAATACTGGATACTGGCCGCACTTAAGCGACTGCAGCTATCAAGCTCGGTAGTACCAGTTTTCTGAGCTCAAGTGGTGGTATAAGACAGTGAAACATTTAGGGACTTAACAATGTGAACTACTTGAACTGAAGAGATGCTGTCTGAACATATGTGCTCACAAATTACCTGCCAAACAAAATTTCAGAGCTGTCAATGTGAACTGACAATACTTCGGTCAAATACACAGTTTAAAAAAAAAGGGGGGGGGGGGGAAGATTTTTTGAACGTATGCTATGCTCCATAAAACAATACCACACACCCAGGTATATTACCAACTAAACCTTTATTCCTTACGGTTCAAGTATACAAAAGAACATCGATGAATTCGCATTCATTTTCAGAACACAAACGGAAATGTCCAAATAGGGGCGAAAACAAAGTGATAACAGTCCTCAAGGGTGGATTTTTATCACAGGTGGAGAGCTTCAGTATGGTGTATGTGCTTCATGGGCATTTATCACAGCTTGGCACCTACGAGGCATGCTCCGTATAAGTCGACAGAAGTCATCTGCGGTATCAGGTCCCATTCTTCAATGAGAGCCTGTTCGAGGTCTTGGAGAGTCTGTGGTGGAACAGGACGCCCACGAACACTTCTGTCAAGCCTATCTCACACATGCTCGATGGGATTAAGGTCGGGACTCACTGCTGGCCATTCCATTTCTTGAACGTCCAGTTCTCACAAGACAGCTCTGGTGATGCGTGCTACATGAGCCCTGGCATTGTCGTGCATGAGTACGAATTCAGGGCCAACACTGTATGCAGCAACCAACACATGCTGTAGCAGTATCTGCTCGATGTACCCTGCAGCGGTAAGATTACCACGGATGACGACAAGATCTGTACGGCCATCAATACTGATGCCACCCCACATCATCACAGAACCTTGTCCGAATCGGTCGCCTTCCTGGACAACATTTGGCATGACCTGCTCCCCACGGCATCTCCATACACGGTGATGTCCATCACGCTGTGTCAGGAGAAATCTGGTCTCTTCTGTGAACAACAAAGGTCTCCATTGGCGAAGCAGCCAGTTGACGTGAGTACGGGCAAACAGAAGGCGAGCTGCGCAATGTTGCTGCATTAACTGGGCACTCGAAAAGGACATCTGGGTCGTAAGGACACTTCTGTTAACCTGTTTCTTACTGTCTGGTCAGACACCGTGACTCCAGTGACCCTCCTGAGGTCTTGTTGCAGTTCTCTGGCAGTTGCTGAATGACGCCGCAACACACAGATGGTCAGACATCGGTCATCCTGTGGGGTCGTCATGCGTCCATGACCTTGTCCAACTCTCCTTGTGAACTGGCCTGTCTCACTGTAGCGATTCCACAAGCGTCGAATAATTGATGGAGAGACATTGAGATCCACAACAAAACATCGAAAAGTCCATCCTTCTTGGATGGAAGTGACGACCCTTGCGACTTGAACCTCGTTACGATGTCTCATGGGATGTGCTGATTTACGTACACTGTGCTCAAATGACCTCAGTAGTCTGTGTATCTCACAACAACACACGAACTCACGGCTATTCACTTTGTTTTGAGGGGTCAACTGACAGATTAATGCATGGCTATGCCTACAGATGGAGCGTAACTTCGATTTGACATACCCTGAGTAGCTAAGGTCTCAAGGTATGCTTTACGACCAGTGAAACCCCTTCTACCAAATTAACGTTCACATACCAGACGTTACAAAACATGTTCACCTAATTTTTTTGAACTGTGTACAAGTGATATCTCCACAGAACATTGCACACTGACAATGCAGCACACATGCAATGTTGTATATCATAGTGAGCTTCAAATTAGGTATTCAATGCTCTACTCCCTAAACTGGAGCCTTAATAATCTATTCTACAACTCAGGAGGATCGCATTCAGCTCTTTGGTGGTGATCGTGATGTTCAAATTATGTACTTCCCATCATTTAATATCTCATAGTACAACTGAAAAAAAAAAAAAAAAAAAAAAAAAATAATAATAATAATAATAATAATAATAATTGCATATTTTCTACATTACAAGGCTTAGTTGTTAGGTACTAGAGTGCTGTTGCAGTTTAGCAGGGTACATGTATTTGTTAACCAAAACTTTGTTAACACGTAACACAATGAGAATTCTGCTAACTCTCATTCTCACACCAATAATAATCAAATTTATTTATTTATTTATTTATTTATTCATTCATTCATTTATTCATTCATTCATTCAGGATCAGCAACAGCATAACGCCGAATTACAAAGATCCAAAATTTAAAATACGAGCTTTAATCTTCTCAACAGAACTTCTAAGAACTGCACAATTCTATGTCTTCAACACTGTCAGATTCTTTAGCTATGACAATACATGCAACACAATTACCATTAGACTGGACTCTTCTGAGGAAGAATTGAAGCCAAACTTTGTATACCTTGTCCCATGCTAGGGTCCTTCACAAAAAAAAAATTATAAATCTCATCTTACTCTTCATCAACTATTTGTCAAATTCATCATTTGAACATTCAGAATGGTATCTGAGAACTGAAATTTATACCCAATAAACACTTAATACCTTAGGCTTACACTGATCATTTTAGGAGATACACTGAGCAGAGTGAACTGTACGAAAGTAAAATAGTGTTATGTTTAGAATTTCTGCTTGGGATGAAATCTAGGGAACACATGAAAAAAGGTATCCTACAAAACTGGAAAAATGCCAAAGGTAAGCATACTATGTTATTGTTCTCTTCAGGCACTGTTTATTACCCCCTATTGTCATTTTAGATCATTATAATTGCTGCAATGGTTTCCTGCTTCAAGTTTAAGAGCATTCGACTGCAAGGAGCTGAAAGATCGATGAATTCAGAGTAAAAATGTTCAAGCAGTTTAGAAAGTACTGTATCTATTTAACAGTAATTTCATATCGATAAGTTTATTTTAATTTCTTTTAGAAACACTTTCATATGGATCATCATTCTTTTTAAGTTAATCTACAGACAACCGGTCCCACTGTCATGAACAACTGATAATCTGCAGGCCAACAATTGAGAATTGATGGTTAAGGAAAAATTAAAACAGTAAGAATGTTCAAAATTCTCTATCAACATTAGTAACAGTTACAGTGTTTGCTGGTTCTGCATTGCTCCCCTAAAGAATTCAGATTGTATCCTATCATTATTATCCTCATTATAACGAGCTGAAGAGTAAAACAAAATATCTTCTTTTTAATTTTGTTATTGCTTTTACGTCCCGGTAACTACTTTTGTCAGTTTTTGGATATGCTAAGGTGCCAGAATTTTATCCCACAGGAATTCATTTAAGTGCCAGTATATCTACCGACACGAGGCTGACATATTTAAGTATCATCAAATACCACCAGACTGAGCCAGGATTGAACCTGCCAAGTTGGGGTCGGAAGGCCAGCACCCCAACCGTCTGAGCCACTCAGCCTGGCTCTCTTCTTTTTTCCGGGACTATTTCATTTATCTACAAAATAAGAAAATGTTTAGGGAGAAGTATCTTAATCCAATGCTTTTACATTAAATTAGCTGCAACAGCGATTAAATGCCATAAAAACAATACAAAAAACTCTTTGTTGTCTGAATGAAATTGTGTAAGTTTCCACTCTTGAAATCACATCCAGTTTATATGGTCTGCATTTAGCTGTTCTTTCAACCACTGATGTACAGAAAGATATGTGTCAGCTGTGTTAATGGGAAGAAAACAATATTTTTAAAATACTGAAGCATGGAGTATGCATTGCTGATTCACTTGACACCTCAAAATACAGGTCTTCAATACTTGTGTACTGATTATGCTTCTGTGTAATTGAGAAAAATGAAATCTATATATTGTAATAAAAATGAAAGTGGGAGCAATGTTAGTGTCTTTGTTTCACCCTAACTCGGAAACTTCAATGAAATTTGGTGAACATTTAGGTGTACTTTTAAATGAAATACCATGTTATATACTATAAACCCAACTCAAAGAAGGGTGTATAGGGTGGGTGGATGTGTTCAGGTGTGTGTATGTGTCACCCATTCCCAAATTACTGAAGTCCAAGCAACACCAAAACCTAAGATGTTTCATGAAAAAACCCTACCCCATAGCAAAGCAAAGTCACCTCTGTACAGCCCATGAAGGCCCTTGGAGGAGTGGAAGGTAAAGGCTTCCACCATTGTTAACCTCGGCACGTGATGGGATAGAGTGGTTAGCTCTACGCCCGGCCGCCTTTGCCCCCAGGAATTAACCTGGTACTCATTTTTGGTGTAGGCTGAGTGAACCTCAGGATCATATGCACCTCCAGAAGTGGAAATCTCGTTTCTTAAATTTTACGACTTCCTGACGGGGATTCGAACCCACGTCCTTCCGGGCGAACCGAGCACGCCTTTACCGCCTCGGCCAGGCAGCCTCCCCACCCCGTAGGCAAGTAAATATTGATGATCAAAAGGCTATTTACGGGCAGTGTATCGAATGAATAGCTTTTGAAATATCACCTCCAAAACAATTCATAAATAAATCACTCAAAAGCAAGTAGGCAGACCGGTGGAGGATCGGGGAGGGCAAAGGGAAAGGAGTGATCATTTGCCAGAACAGCTCGCCATGTTTGAAGGCAAAGCGTACAGCTCTAACTTTTCATTCTGCAAGCATGCTTGTTCAAGAGTAACCAGTTTCAAGGATATCTTTATTTGTGCTCCTGGGAATAAGGCACACAATTCCATCTACAAAGAAGTCTTACAATGAAAATATAATAACAATCAACTGGCTATAATGTTTGAAAAGCAACTCTGATTGAACAAGTTTGTGTGATAAGCAGTTAACTTCTATATTTAAAAAATAAGAAGAAGAATTCGAGCACACCAACTTACTATCGCCATAATGTTAACGGATCTACATGGAGGTGCCTATCGGTGACATTATTTACAAACAATTACTAAATGTAATCAGAGAAGAACATCACCCGAACAGTATTTATAAAGAAATTCAATGTGATCCATGTTGAAGTGATGGACTTTTGAAGAAACAAAATTCACTTCTGCAATGAGAGTCAATTTTATCATATTGTGAATTACAAATCCTTTCTCAACAGCCACTTATTGTTTCATAACAGACTCTGAACAGAGTTTGGTGTACAGTTTTGTAATACTCAGCAACATTCTTCAGGATGAAGCACAGCCTGGGTTGACAAGTGACCAACATTTTGCCACCCTTTCAGTAGGCTTTGTCAAAGCTGAATGGCTAGTGGAGGTAAACGGCATTACACAGCTTTCACAGAGCCTGATACAAGGATGCTGAAATGTTGACCACACACCAACCCCAGGATGCAGCACAATCTAAATTACAATGTACAACAGCTATGAGCCCATTGTTTCAATTTTCCACGGGCCTCAACATATGCATGTAGACTGGTAAAACTTGCTATAGAGTGCATATCCAATTTCAAGGATCGTTTATCTAGTTCTGCATGTACAATAAACAGGCAGTGAATCTCTGAGAAACGGTAATCCATTCAAAGCCTTCTAGCATAACCACATGAAGAAGAGAAAGAACAGGTACATACAGAACTAGTATACAAAGCGTATTTTGTAACAATGGGTATAATAGAACTTGTGTGTTTCTCTATATCTTCCTAACAGGAAGGTCTTCCTTTCTTCTGCAATATAATTTCATCCATTGAATCAGATATGCTTCCAAATAAAGTCAAAGTATAGACACAGTAGTCTACAATCTATCCAAACAAAACCAGGTCTCAAACCATAGTGTAGATTAACCTGCACTATGTAATAAGAACCAGAAATAGAAAGGAGAAATCATGTAGAGAAGAAATTCTCTAAGTAAATGCAAAAAAGAATCAAACCTGAATCATTCTGAAAAGACAAGCATGCAACAAACACTGGGAACAATCCAGATTATTCAAATCCACATGTGACTTCTGGAAGATACTGTCTGAGTTCAGGTAACTTGTGTCTATCAGGCATTTGTCCTTAACACAATTAACAACTGCATCATAATGAACTGCTTGTATAGCATCAAGTAGTCAAATGATCCATATGTGCTTTCAATACTTAATTACACACAAACTATCAAAATAATCATCAATTAAGCTATTTCATTATTATCAATATTTTATGCTTAACTAGATTCTTTTCAAATTAATTCCATAAATTAATTGTAATTTTAGAATTTTGAATTAACAACATACGGTAACCACTTCAATTTCATCAACAGTACCTTCTTATTATATTAAGTGTAAAATATTATTTATATAGGAAGTAATTTATTTCTTTATAATTTTTGACATTGTTAGAAGTTTCTATTGCAGGTAGCAGATAGGGGACCCTCTTCGGAGGCAGCCCTACTCAGGGAATGGCTCCCCTGCCTATGTGAGTCCCAGAGCACACTGACCCAGTAACATCGTGTAAAGGTCCCAGCTCAGGGTTACGAGTGAATACCACGACGACATCTACGGCGGAGAAGGTGGACTTCGGTATGGTGGAGATGGCGGAGGAGGCAGCCCTGGACTCGGGGATAGATATGAGTACAATCTAAAGAGACCAATATTGCTTTGGGCAGATGAGGCTCTTTAAGAGGGCTGATGGTCCCTTGGTGGAGGTAATACCACAAAAGTCCATCTAGCAACGTCTGCACTTCTTGTTAGGGGTGGCTGCAAAAGACATCTGTTTCCCCATGTTAGGGGCAGCCTGAAGGAATCCTGGCAGTAGGTATAAAATGTCTTTGGTTGTGACGAGCCCATTGTACTAGCAGCCTATCAAATGATCGAGAGCGAGTCGAGGCCTCAGAAATGGTTCAGGCGTCCCCCAAAAGCGACGCGTAGTTCCTGGTGTTCTCATCCTGAGGGGGGGGGGGGGTGTTAAAGGAGGGCAACCAGCGGCAAAGATTGCAACCATAAATGTCTTAACAGCAAGACATTACCAATAATGTTATCTACTTTTACAGTTTTCGGAAACACCAAGGTGCCGGAATGTAGTCCTGCAGGAGTTGTTTTACGTGTGCATTGTTGGAATTGGTGAAACCAACAGAAGAGATTGGGGAAGGTTTTTCAATTGTTTTGGAGTGGAGGTGCAAACTGCAATAGCTTTTATTGTGAGAGAAGACCTGGAACAGTACATACAGTAGTGGTCTACTAAGTAAATGACAAGAATCATGAAAATCATACTTGGCTTGAAAAGTGAAGTGCACGATTTTATCCAAGTACATGCAACTCAGAGAGGTTATGTTGAAGAGAATCTAGAGGAGTTCATGGAGGGATGGAGACGTTCACTGAAGATAAAGAAGTGGTGATAATGGGAGACATGAATGCCCACATAGGAACAGCCTGGCAAGGCAAAGAAGAGATAATTGATCCTTTCAGTTATGGGAATAAAAATGCAGAAGAACTACTACCAGATTTTTGTGAAAGGAATGGATTAACAGTAGGCAATACATGGTTCAGAAAGAAGAACAGCCAAAAAATAACTAGATATGGATGGGGACAAAGCAGAACAAAAACAATGATTGATCCGTTTTAGTTAAGAGAGAGAAACGTTGATAATTGGAAGACGTGACAGCTATGCCAAGAGAAGATTTTGAAGGAGACCATAAAATTGTAGTAGCTAAATTAAGGCTTGGTAAAATAGTGAAATTAAAAGAGATAAGAAAAAGAAAAATAAAGGTATGGAAATTAAAGGAAAAGGGAGCACAAGAGAAGTTCCATGAAGAACTGAAAAAACAAATTCCTAAAAGAGACCTTGTGAGAGGATGTTAAAGGAAGTAAGAAAGTGTTATATGGATTGCTTAAAAGCAAAGTAAACAGGAGAGAAGATATAAAATTTGTAAGGACAGATACAGGACAAATTTTGATGCAAAGACAGGATATTCTCCAGCGATGGGAGTAGTATTTTGCTAAATTAATATCTATCAAATTCAAAGAACTGGAGGAAGATGAGGAGCATAAAAAAGAAATGGTGGAAGAAAACTAAAATAAAGATATAACAATGTTGGAAATAAAAGGAGCTACAGAGAAGATGAAAAGTGGCAAAGCATCAGGTGTGGATGAGGTGGCTACAGAGATGATAAAGGCAGTAGGACCAGTAGAGTTACATTGGATATATAGATTATTTCAAGTGATATGGAAGAAAAAAAAAGATGTACCACAAGATTGTAGGAAGGGTCTGATAATCCCAGTATTCAAGAAGGGTGATAAGCTAGTTGTTTTACGTCGCACCGACACAGATAGGTCTTATGGCGACGATGGGACAGGAAAGGGAAGGAAGGAAGGAAGGAAGGAGTGGGAAGGAAGCGGCCGTGGCCTGGTGTGAAAATGGGAAACCACGGAAAACCATTTTCAGGGCTGCCGACAGTGGGGTTCGAACCTACTATCACCCGAATACTGGATACTGGCCACACTTAAGTGACTGCAGCTATCGAGCTCGGTAAGGGTGATAAGAAAGAATGTAGGAACTATATGGGAATTGCCCTCATTTCACATGTAGCAAAGATCTTTGAGAGAATTTCAGAGGAAAGACTGAGGATGAAAGTAGAAAAGGAAATGGAGGAAGAGCAATAGGGATTTACAAGAGATAGATCAACATTTACAATTTGTTTTATGTCACACCAACACAGATAAGTCTTATGGTGACGATGTGATGGAAAAGGCCTGGGAGTGGGAAGGAAGTGGCTCTGGCCTTAATTAAGGTACAGCCCCAGCATTTGCCTGGTGTGAAAATGGGAAACCACAAAAAATCATCTTCAGGGCAGCTGACCGTGGGGTTCAAACCCACTATCTCCTAGATGCAAGCTCACAGCCGCGTGCCCCTAATCGCATGGCGTTTAGGAACATGATGGGAAAAAGATGGGTGTTCAGGAAGGATTTAGTGATGACATTTATAGATATTGACAAGGCATATGACAGTGTACAGTGGCAACTGGTCTGGGATGCAATGATTAAAAAAATATTAAGGTAGGCAGAGCAGAAGTACAAATGATCAAAGCTATGTATGAAAAGTGTAAGTAGTGTGAAGACTAAGACAAGACAAACAAACTGGTTCAATGTAGAAACAGGATTTCGACAAGGAAGTGTATTAACCCGCCTACTCTTCAGCAAAGTCATGGATGAAATCTACAAGAGTATACAACAAAAAAGTGGGAAGTAAAGAGACAAAGACCTTACTCTTTGCAGATGACACAGTAATATGGGGAGAAGATGAAATAGGAGTACAAGCACAAGTTACAGTATGCAACCAGGAAACAGAGGAATATGGAATGAAAATAAGTGTGGAGAAGAGTAAGACAGTAGTGATGACGAGAGGTAATAGAGGAGGAAGAGGGAATATGGAAGTAAATGGAAGACCATTAACAGTCGTGAAAAGCTTAAAATATTTTGGAGCCCTTCCCTGTCCTATCGTCACCGTAAGACCTATCTGTGTCGGTGCAACGTAAAGCAACTAGCAATATATATATATATATTGGGGAGTATATATGCAGAAGATAAGAAAATAAACAAAGAAATTGGAAAGAATCCAACAAGACATTGGGTTGTACAAATGTGTGAGAGGTATAGTGTGGAAATGGGACATCCCAGAGAAATGCAAGAAACTTCTATACTCAATGTATTACACACCAATTTTGACATATGTGGCGGGAACATGGACAAGAAAAAAACATGATGGAAAAAGAAACTAAGCAGCTGAGATGAAATTCCTTAGAGAAATAATTGGGAAGACATGAGGGGATAAAATCAGAAACATAAAAATCAGAGAGAGAATTAGATTCCATAAACCGTAAGACAAGATAGAGACCAGTAAATAGAAATGGTACAGACACATGGTGAGAATGGAAGGGGATTGAGTTCCACAGCAGGTATTTATGGAGAAAATAGTAGGAGGAAGACAACGGGGAAGGCCCAGAAAGAAGAGGATGGATATGGTGAAGGAGAGTATAGAGAAGAGAGGAGTAAAAGTAGAAGAAATATTGGACAAAGGAAGGGAGTGGTGTGAAATAGAAAACTGTGGAGGTCCTTGATTCACAACCAGACCCAGAAAACTGGGAAGAAGAAGAAAAGAAGAAGTAGTAGTTTCTATTTCATTACTCTTGTCAAATACAAATATTTCTCGTAGAAGTTTTTGGTAGAGATGAGGCCAAGTACATCTTCCAAGAAGTGGGAACTTGCCAAAAATAGTTAATAATCTATTAAACTCAAAAAATATAATGTGGCATGAAGTTCAAGGACCTGAATATTCTAAACCAAATTTCACAGCAAAGATGAAATGAGGAAAATCCAACAAAAACTAACACACAACAAATTAATGTTCAACTACCTAACAGCAGGCAACAAAGGAACTTTGATAAAAAACAAACTAGAGCATATACATACAGTATTTTATTTTATTCATTCATTCATTCATTTATTTATTTATTTATTTATTGATAAACTCAACAACTTTACAGACATTCTGGATTACCACAAGGACAAAGTTTAACTACATCAAGAAAGGTAACAAAATTCAATTTGAACAGAATTCAATTTTTACAGAATGAAACTTTCTAATAAAATAGACACCAAGAACCAAGATTACAAAAAAAAAAAAAAAAAATAATTACCTGATCCAGCAATGCATTTTGCCATACTCTAAAGAGCATAAGATATGTCTTATCACGAGCAGTAAACGTTGTGAAGAAAAGTTTCTCCCCTTCTGTACAAACTAAAATTGCATTGGGAATCACCAAAGCTGTTTTCTCCTTTGTGATAGCAGTAACATCCTTCCACCTCAATGTAACCTGAAAACGTAAAAGCAATTGAGAACAATGTTAAATAACTACACTGGAAGAAATATGATTATAGAAGCAGGGTCAGAATAACTTTATCGAAGGAAATTGGGGATGATAACTATAGAAATAAAATACAATACAACAAAAATGCATCTTTTCACAAGAACCAAGGGAGTTAGCTATGCAGAACACGTCACCCTTCATTCGGGAAATGATGGGTTTAACCCTACTGTCGGCAGCCCAGAAGATGGTTCTGCTTGGTTTCCCATTTCTACACTAGGCAAATGCTAGAGCTATACCTTAATTATGTCAATGGTTCCTATTGACGAAAAACTACTTGGGTTAAATGTACTGAATTAAGAAAAACTACCATCTAAATATGAAAAACAACTTCTGATCCTCTGTTCACATTACGGTATCAATCTTATGATGAAATATTTTTTGCTGCCTGCTGGAAAAACAGCATAATATCTATCATCATTAATGAATGAATCAGTTTCAGAAATAAGTCAATTTAAGGTATGATTAATTTTTATACGCCTCTGACTTTTACTACAGCACTGAGGTTATCAATTTTATTTATCTACTTTAAGAGCTCGCAGGACTTCAGGATTGTGTTATAATAATAACAAATTAATTTTTAATGAAATTAACAAGAAAAAATATTATATTTTTCTATAGTATATCTAGTCAACAACACCAAGAAGTCAAAACATCCATAAAATTACCATAGAAAAATTCTACGTTTTAAATGTTCTTCCAATATTTTAAAAGTCTATGTCTGCAACATGTAAAACAAGTTTTATGTATCATTTTAACTATATAATTTATTTTTTTCATTCATAGGAGATAAAATTTATTATTGTTACGAATGGTTTTCTGGAACCCACAAAAGTGTTTTCATAATAACGACACATTTACTGACCTGCAACAACAAGTTTTCTCTTAATTTCTCTTAATCTGTAGCTGTGGAAGGGCAAAAGAATAACTGAAACATGTCCTGCTGGGCTGAGTGGCTCGGACGGTGGAGGTGCTGGCCTTCTGACCCCAACTTGGCAGGTTCGATCCTGGCTCAGTCCGGTGGTATTTGAAGGTGCTCAAATACGTCAGCATCGTGTCAGTAGATTTACTGGCATGTAAAGTATCTCCTGCGGGACTAAATTCTGGCACCTCGGCATCTCCAAAACCCATAAAAGTAATTAGTGGGACGTAAAGCAAATAACATTAAATTATTGAAACATGTCCTACAATTTATAATTTTTCGAAAGTTAAAATTGTGAAGTATTTAAAGGCGGATAAATACACCATTCCTTATATAGGAATACATTTAATTTGTCAGTCCATCTTAGTTGATGAGCGATGATGGAAGCTTCCACACTATTAATACTTGCTCTATCAAAAACTGCAAGATTGGTAATATGGTCCTCTCTCTTGATGTTCAAAGTGGAGCAGAGTTTATGCTAGTCCAAGTGCTCACAGCAGCATAACATCCAGGCTTCACATTCATAAAGTAGTGTTGAAATTACAACAACTTCGCAGACCATGATTTAGTTATGAAAGTTAATCTTTCCTTGCTCCTGAAGACTCTCTGGGATGGTCGTCCAAATGCCATGTGAGCAACACCGAGTCTGATTTCCAAATCCTATTCCGAAGTACAGTGTTTATACCAAATGCTCTCACAGTATGGAAAATGGTCAACTTCTGTCATGTCTAAAATGGTGATATTAAATTCTGCAGTGGTAGTTCCTGGGGCAGGTTGTGAAAGTTCTTGGTTTTCTGAGCGTTCATGGTGAAGCTAAAACAATCATAAGCACACTTGAAACAACTGAAGGATTGTTGTAGCTCATCAGGTGTAAAAGTAGGTGATACAATCTCATCAGCATACCGCATATCAGTTACCTTGGTAACACTGGATTATCGCTATGAGTGAAGTCTGGCCGAGTTGAAGAATCCTCTATCAAAGCAGTACTTGATCTCAATGCCAGGGTTGTTTGTAGATGATATTTCACAAATCATGACAACCAAGTACAGAGCCAAAGAGTGTCGTGGCAAGTACACAGCCCTGCATCAAATCATGTGTGATTGGAAAAGGTTCAGAGATGATATTCTGTTGTAAAACTTGCCCATATATGCCATCATGAAGTTCCTGGACTTTACTATCAATTTGTTCTGACAAGCGAAGTGTCTAAGCACTGCCCACATGCCAGATTTTGGTACAGAATCAAAGGCTTTTTCCAGATCATAAAATACCATGAACAATGCTTTCTGTTGCTCCCTACATATTTCCTGAAGATGTCTTACACAGAAGAATATAAGTTGTGGCTCTGGAAGCCAGAAAACCACAGAGATTAATGGAGAATCCTCCCAGAAATAACTAGGAGGCAGCTAAGCATAATTACTGCTAGGACTACCTCCTACAGATAGCAAGGATATACTGCGAGAGTCTCCACATACACAATCATAAGCACACTTGAAACAACTGAAAGATTGTTGTAGCTCAACAGGTGTAAAAGTCGGTGATACAATCTCATCTGCATACCGCATATCGGTTACCTTTGTAACACTGGTGATCATAGTGGCATAGGTAATTTTTGGGCTTTCCACACTGAGAGAAAAAGTATGAAAAGTCTTGTCTTTAGAGGTAAGCCTCCACTTTAAATTAGTTCCTACCAGATCATGTCTGTATTTCCCAGGCTTGTAGGCCATGAAGCCCAGAAAATGCAGACATGATTTATAACACTGGCCATGAAAGTCTCAACTGCTCTAGATCCAGCCAGATGATGCCTGGTCCAGGTGTCTTCCTGAGTTACAACTTATTTAGTGCCTTGAATTCCTGGTATGTTACTGACACTGCCATCCATGGCTGTTGAGGTTGCTGTTGAATGTCACAGAGAAAGTCCTCAGCAGCGGCAGACCTTTGATTCGAAAGAGTGTGAACAAGTTCTTTCCAGCACTCCAGGATATCCTTGCTGTCAGTAAGGACTGAAATACTGTCAGCAGATTTCAAAGTTCCTGTTGAAGAGTGAATTGGTCCACGCATTTCTTTTATTCCCATGTAGATGTTTCGCAGATCTTCGGCATCAAACAGCCTCGAGAGTTTTTTTTTTCCCCCACCTCATTAACCGTATTTCAATTAAGCACATCTGACATTTATGATTGTGTTGTTGAAAATGAGCCTTTTTTCAGGCTAGAAGGTGGATCTTGAAGAATGGACAGAGAAGCTTCCTGTCTGGCACTGATAGGGCCCAACATTTTGTCACTGTTGCCCTCGAACCTGTCTTGCTTCTTCACTTTCTGAAAGCCGATAATCTCCTCTACTGACTCAGTGATAATCTTATGAAGCACTGACCATTCTTGCTCAACGTCTTTCATGTTAGCTGGATTACTTGCAAGCATGTTACAGATGGTTTTCAAAGCCTGTACCAATAATTCATCAGAGAGCTTAGAAATAATAAACTTCCAGCAGGACAGATTTAAGCAATGCACAGGTGGCTTTCTGCAGTAAGAGATCCTGAGTTGGCATACCAGAAGTTTATGATCAGTTCAGCAGTCATCAATATTCATCGCTGTCTTGGTGTTAAGAACACCTTTCTTATCACATTGTCAGTTTGTGATGTAATAAAAAAATATGCCAATGCTTAGAGTATGGATACATTCATGTAGTCTTTAAATAATCTGGTTGGCAGAACTGAGTACTGGTGATGAACAGCTGATGTTCAGCACAGAGACTAACAAGGAATAACCTGTTGGCACTGCACTTATCAAAACCTTGTTTCTCCCAGAACTGATCATCCAACTCTGGCATTGAATTTGCCAAGGAGTAACAGCTAGTCCTTAGATGGTACCTTTAAGATGAATACTGATCTTCAGCCAAGATTTTCTAGGGCTTTCCCCATTTGGGGTATGCAGTAGTGATCCCATTCAGAAATGCAGCAGGAGTGAATTCCTGAGTGGTCACCGGGTCTCAGAAAGATTATAATCACTCAATTGTTGCCAACCTGAAGATCCAGACTTGGAGCTTCCAGCTTCAACCACAACCTGCTTCCACCATCCTTACCCTATCGCCGTTAGACTCAAAGAGGTTCAAGCAGCAAGAAAAATGCCACTGGTGAGAATTTGTTTAATGTAGATCAAAACTTGCCAGGGGAGGCATATCCTGTGGCACATATTGAATAAGACATGGAGAACTGTACATCACGATTGCAACAAACTGCAACAACCTCTAAATATAACTGAGGTGCACCTTCACAACCAGTCTGTCTGGCATGGTCTCATCTGCCTCCATGTTCATTAGGAATTGAACAGTGAAAAGTTCCTCCTCTGCCCGTTCTGCTGTTGGGCTGCAATATGATGGTTTATAATGGCATTTCCTCAAATGAGAGACCATAGATAATGAGCACAACATAAAAGGGAAACTTTCAATACTTCAATTCCTAGTCAATCAATAGCTATTACTTGTTATATTAAAACTCATGCATAGGAGAACCATTCAATAACAGAAGACAATAGATTTTCTTGATACATGTAATTCATAGATTCAAAGATGATGTTATCTTTTCACAGAATCACTGTTTCCTGCACAGTCATCTTTTTCAATGCACTCTTCACAACTTATGACAAGATTTAATATTCCAGAATGGGAAACAGTTTATTGTTATCAAAGTCAAGAATATACTGTCTCTTATTTCATCATCAGTTTGAGATCATCATCCTTCTAATGTCTTCTTTAGCTTGCTAAATCACATCACATGATAGGACAAGGTTCGGACAGTAGGGGAAATGACAATGAATAGCGAGAACTGAACCTGGGCCTCCAAAAATGGCAGTTAATTCGTTCATGCCAGGGCTTACGTGTATAAGTCATGTTATATTAGGTCCGCATAGTATTGTACAAGTCATTGATTTAATTTTCAAAAGTTAGCAGAAGAAAATTGAAAATGATGTTGATGTGACATTCACTTCAAACTGACTACAATAAATGG